>NC_083483.1:0-90000 GCF_030014155.1 Tachysurus vachellii | reverse complement strand
GAAGTTTCTGGGGATGTTTTCATCTCTAAACGTCTCTCAAATAGTGCGAATAACAAATGAACCAAAGAGAATAAAATGTTGCTCTCATTCAGACTCAACACACAGGTTTACACAGCCATACATTATAAATTAATAAATATTAAATACTAAATTCATTTTAGTGCCTACATGGTAACTAAATCTGACGAGCAGCAGCTTGCTGGTGCTTTGGTGTTTATCATAAAACCCTGATTACAAATGTAGATAAACCCAAAGATTCTAACTCCTCTGAGGTCTGAACCTTGGTGACCTTTAGCTCATCGTAGTTGTGTTCTAGTGTTTCTGTTCTTTCTTATGGTCCTTTCTTCTCTCTCTGAAACTAAGCATTTTGTTGTAGAAATCTGTGTGATATGTTTTGTCTCTTTTAGGGAAAAGCTTATGGACAGATGTTGCTGGACTACAGACTGAGTGGACTTCCTGACCTCACCTCACTGGTAGACTAAGGAACATGATGATCTAACGAAATATACGCAAACATTCACACAACTAATTTGTGTTTAATGTGATTCACCACGTGAACAAGACGCAAAGCACGGGCAAATAAATCTCTTACTCGTATTGTAACGTATTATAATGTGTATGTGGAGCTTAAACATTAACTTCCATCACTCTTAAATACTTACAGATTTCTCACTGAATTAGGAGGTTAAAGTTAAACATCTTCATATAGAACTGTTATTTTTGTTATTGTTAGTGCAGTTACACTGGAGTTTAATCAAAATGTTTCACTGCTCAAAATCAAACTCTGGACTCAAACTCCCAGAATGCAGTGCAGTTATACAGTCAAGACTTGACTTAGCTAATTAGTGTCTAACTTTCTTCTTGGAGGTCAATATGTTAATCTGTGTACCTGGTGAGTGATGCAGGAGATGAAGAGAGTGATGGAGGTGTGAGGGTGAAGCTGATGCCTACAGGCGAGAGAGTTGGACAGACTAAAGCTCCTCTGCATTTCAGCTCTTTATGTAGAGATAAAGTGAAGGCTACATCCCACTGCACCTCTATCAGAATGGAATTGTGGGTAATTTAGGAAAGGTGAAAAATGAAAGACATGCTAATGAAAAAAAAATCCTCAGATGCTTTTCATTTAAAGTAATATTGTTTGGTAAGTGACGTTATTTTAGAACTAAAGTCTGTTTAAAATAAAAGAAAAACTTTATCTGTGTTATAGCTTCAGGAGTGTGTACGGTTTAGATTTCACCTGAATCTCTATCTGTCTTTCTTTAAATAAATAAACAACAAACCCACCTGGTGTTCACAGAAACACACCTGTCTGTCTACCTGTCTGTCTGCCTGCCTGTCTGTCTGTCAGCCTGTCTGTCAGCCTGTCTGTCAGCCTGTCTGACTGCCTGTCTGTCTGTCAGCCTGTCTGTCTGTCCGCCTGTCTGTCTGCCTGTCTGTCTGTCTGTCCGAAAACCACAACATTCTTTTTTTCTATCTGGATTTTAAGTCCAGTGTGTCTGGAAGTGATTAGTGCTTTCCCCCAGTAGGATGTGGAGCACACACACACAGACACACACACAGACACACACACACACACCACACACACATGCACACACACTGCTGGGGGTTTGTTTTTCTTTGAAAGCTTGAACCAATGAGAAGAGATATAGTCAATGCTGTGCTCAGACATGTGATAGCTCGCTGTGAGGTGTAATCAGACGATGAATCAGATTTCTGACGATGCTGAAGCAGACGACTTTCTTAAGCAGACAAGGAGTTCTGCTCCTGCACCAGAGGTGATGCTAAAGCCATAAACCTTTTTGAAGTTTCAGCCCCTTAACTTCTAGCTGTTCACACAGGAAGAAAGGAACCAGAGCGAGAGAGAGAACAGAGAGAGAGAGAGAGAGAGAGAGTCTGTACTAAACGTTTAACTGGCACACACATGAATAAGTCGTTTATCAGAGGCCTGCAGACAGACTGTGTGTGTGTGTGTGGGTGGGTGTGTGTGTGTGGGTGGGTGGTTTCTTGGCCTCATTTTAATGTCTCACATGTTCACACACTCCAATAGAATTCAGATTCATCTTTCAGAATTCACACATTTATCACAGCACCTTGTTGAGCTGATCTACACAGACACTGGCTCACTGACAGATGAGAAGAAACTGAGACGAATGTCCTGTAATTTATCACCAGCCGTCTTTCAGAGCTCTGTGTGCTCCACCCTGAGGGTCCTACACTAAATCCCTGTAAAGAATGGACTCTAACCCTCACTGGGGCTTCTTTGTTACGACTAACACACAGTGACGGTGGGGGAGGAGCTGCACATCACCACTTTAACCAGCTTAGTCACCAACAAACTCACATTTATCTTCTGTTTACTATTCAGTTTCCCAACAGCCGCCTTGTTTTATTTCGTTTTTTCTTTTCAGAGAGCTGGCTGACTTTAGCAGAGGGGGATGCTGGGTGATTAAAGCCATATGGAACCTTACTTTATACTACAGGGGCTAGTTAAACAACTGAGTCTCAGTTTTAACACACACACACACACACACACACACAATATTTGAGAATGTATAAGATCATAAGGTGTCAAATTAAAGAGAATTATTTTGAATGGTTTTGTCGATACTTACATTATAATCCCAAATTGACAGATGAGATGAGGTTAAAGCTGTAAATATACACGTTAAGACGAACTGAAGCTCTTCACTGATTTTACATTACATTAAACCACAAACGGGTAAAAACATTTAGTACTAAATAAAAAAGAATAATTAGTGCAGCTATAAGATGAATAAAATAATGATACAGTAACTCCACTTTATTACACCACTTTTTCTTCTGTCCCTGTGATTAATGACTTCTTGTACAGTGATTTGGACTTTTGTTCTAACAGGAAATGGTTTAGTTTGTAGTCTGAAGTGAAGTTTGAGCTTCACACTTTGGTGTATCGAGAGGTTTTTATAGACGAATACATGATAAAACACAAATATTTTTTAGATGCTTCATTGTGTTGTGTGAGAAATGTTTCACTGTGTAATAAACGTTTAAACTGATATTTCTGTCTTGTGCAGTGACGCAGCAGGAGAATTAATCATGAGGCTTAAATATTCACAGTGATTATAGTGTCTTATAGCAGCTGGTCTGTCTCTCTGTCTGTGTCTCTCTGTGTGTCTGTCTGTCTCTCTGTCTGTCTCTCTCTGTGTGTCTGTCTGTCTGTCTCTCTGTCTGACTCTCTCTGTCTGTCTGTCTGTCTGACTCTCTCTGTCTGTCTGTCTCTCTCTGTGTGTCTGTCTCTCTGTCTGTCTCTCTGTCTGTCTCTCTCTGTGTGTCTGTCTGTCTGTCTGTCTCTCTGTCTGTCTCTCTGTCTGACTCTCTCTGTCTGTCTGTCTGTCTGTCTCTCTCTGTGTGTCTGTCTGTCTCTCTGTCTGTCTCTCTCTGTGTGTCTGTCTGTCTGTCTGTCTCTCTGTCTGACTCTCTCTGTCTGTCTGTCTGTCTGTCTCTCTCTGTGTGTCTGTCTCTCTGTCTGTCTCTCTCTATATGTCTGTCTCTCCCCCCACCTCTCTCCCCCTCTGTCTATCTGTCTGTCCCTCTCCCCCATGATCCCCCCCCTCCCCCTTCTTGCTAAAACTTTCATTTTAAATTCCAAATGTTCATTAAATCAGAACTAATTCGGACCTTTTCATCTCTCGGTCTGTGTTTCTATCTTTGTTTAAAGTGTAAAACTTTTCTAGCTGAACTAACATTCTTTAGATTGTGACGTCACGGTGAAGAGACGCACACACACTTCCTCTTCGGAGAGCCAGAAGGCGGAGGAGAGGCGCGGGGACTCGGGCACGATGTTTGACTCCTTGCTGCTGCTGTTGCAAAAAACTTTCCTGTTTGCGCACTGGGACTTTTTCAGCGTCGTGGCATCGAGAACCGAGCAGCCGAGGCGCGCGGCAGCGGAAGTCCCAGCGCAGCTCCAGCGCGGAGATCTGCTCGAGGTTCCCCGCACGCTGTTCGTGCACTTCGGCATCTACTTGGGCGACGGGAAGGTCGCACACCTCATCCCCGACATCCTCCCGCTCCTGACGCGCGATGAGCTCCGTGTCCGAGCCGTAGTGAGCAACAAGCGGCTGCTGCTGGGAGTGTTGTTCCGCAGAGCCGCCGTGCGCGTGGACACGCTCGAGGACTTCGTGTACGGGGCGCGCGTGCTGCTCATCAACGCCATGGACGGTGTGCTCGGGGTGCAGCCCGCGCCGAACGAGGAGGTCGCGCGCACGGCGGAAACGTTAATCGGCGCTGTTCGCTACAGCCTCCTGTGGAACAACTGTGAGCACTTCGTCACCTTCTGCAGATACGGTACCGGGATCAGCCTGCAGACCGACAAGGTACCGGACTCCATTCTAATTGTCACCTTTACAATCATACACAATACGACACGTAGTTACAAATGTCCGAATATAACAGAAGTCTAAAGAGTGGAAATATTAAAATAGAATTTAAATATAAAATAAGATACAAAAATAGAATAATAAGGAAATAAAAGAAGAGACTGGACGAGTTCCTTCTTAACCACAGTGTTGATGTGACGAGACCATGACAGGACCTGTGTGATGTAAACAAATGTCCACTGGGCTTTGTGCTGAAGTCCACCATCATCTTTGTGTTCCTGACGTTCAGGACGAGATTGTTCTCCAGGTTTTTAACCTCCTCTATATAGACCACAAGAGCAAACCTGACTATGGAGATGGAGCTGGAAGTGGCCACATATGTGTACAGTGAGTACAGCGGGGGCTCAGAACACAAGCCTGGGGGGCTCCAGTCCTGAGGGTGAGACATGTTTGCCCATCCATGCTGTTTGTAGTCTGTCAGTTAGTTGGAAATCCATTGACAGAGGGACGGGAAAAGTACCAGGACCTCCAAAATGCTACCGAAGCTGTTTTTCAGCACCTTTAGTAAAATTAGAAGGGTGTTAAACTCCAACCTTGTCCCTGGACTGGAACCTTAGGGTCAGATCCTTTTAATTTACTTCATGATCTTTTCTTACAAGATTCGTATGGTTACATTTTAAGAAACATTTCAACAAGGCCAGGTCCTAAGGGTTCATAGAGGCCAGTAGTTCCTAAATGAATGCTTGTCACTGGGGTGGAATCATCAAAGGAACATCCTCAGTACCTTTAGTGTGTATTTACCTGGAATCTCTAAGTGATCATCACCGGTACAACAACACACCTGCCTTCTCAAACACTTCCTCTGTAAACTCAAAGCTAACATTTTTTGTCTCAATTTTTCAAAAAGTATTCTCAAAGTGTCAGAAGACAAACCTGCTGACTTTACAACTTAAAACCTGTTTCTCAGCCAAAATCAGGATTCTTTTCCATTTCCTCCAGGATTTTCTGAACAAGAGGCAAGAAACCAGTCAGGACAGAAAATACATAAAAAACATGAAGAAATTCCAAAAATGCACTTAAATAACAATTCATTAATAGCAGCTGCTGTTTTCTCATCACAGGGAACACATTTGTGGAAAATCAGATTTTTCTGGAATGTAAAATAAGAACAGTTTCTGTGTCTAGACACATGTGACAAATGACTCTGACCTCAGTCTAATACATGAACATCTTTCTCCTTCTCTCCAGTTTTGTGAGTGCCTGAAATCTTTTATCCGTGATCAGAGGAGTGTCCTGGCCACTACGGTCATTGGGATGTTTTCCATATTGTTCCTGGAATTATCCGCATGCACAGCACTTCCACTCCTCCTCATGTCCTTCATCCTCTGGATGGCTGGATAAGAGACTTTCATCATCATCATCATCATCATCAGCAGCAGCAGCAGCGTGTTCATCATGCTTCATTACATCTGTGTTCAGTACAACACAGGTTTGTGTGTGTGCCTGCGTTGGTGTGCAGGCACGTGGGTGTGTGTGTGAGTGTGTTTGTGTGTTGTAGTGATATATCACTAAACTCTACTGTACTGACAGTCACTCAGTGCTGCTCTATTATGTTCATATGTTTATTGAAGTTTAACAGTTTTATGTTAATCATGCATGTTTTTGTACTCGACTCAGTTAACATTAATAAATTTTTAAAATAGATTCATGGTCTCGTATCATTAGTCAGATCGATCATTTTATTAATCCAAGAGGGAAATTCACACATTACAGCTGCAGAAAAAATGATAAAGTTTTCAGTAAGATTACAAGCAGAGTATTAAAATGAATTCAGTAAGAAGACGATGACAAACAAATTAGAGAATAAAACACATCAGCTCCACTCTCATGAACACTCTTGTGTGCAGTCATTCCTTTACTTGTGTTGGTACGTAATGTCAAATATCAGTGTGTGTGTTTGTGTGCGCATGTATTTGTAGGTGTTTGGGCGTGTTTGTGTGGGTTTGTGTGTATAGGGGTTGTGTGTTCTTGTGTGTGGTAGTTTGGGTGTGTGTGCAGGGGTGCATGGGTGCAAAGGGGGGCATGTGTGTGTTTGTGTGGGTGTGCGTGCATGGGGTGGTGCGTGGGTATGTGTGTGTATGCATAAGTGGGTGTGTATGTTTATGTGGGTGGGGGTGAGCCACAGACACACAGCTATACCACAACATCACACACCCTACCTGATATTTATTCAGATTTAATTTATACTGTACATACTGATTAAAGCCAGAGATTAGAAAGAGTTCTGTAATACAGAGAGCTCTGATTGTGTAAAGTTGTATAAGTGGACATTTTTAGATGTAGACACAGATCTGAGAGAATTAAAAGTTCACAGTTGCACAATGCTGCCTGACCTCAACCAAAAATAGAATCTTATTTCAGAGTTTGCATTTCACCTTGTTTTTTGTCCCCTTTAGTAAGCAGTCTAGTAAAGCTGAAGTAGACCATTGTGTATTGTGTTGCACTAAACATGTGACATTCTTTTAATAAGTCTGGATGAGAATAGGTCCAGGTCTGTAATCCTCAAGCCCCTCCTCAGCTCCTGCATGGAGGATAAAAACCTCCTGATCCTTTAAGGAACACAACTCCTCTCTGACAATGTTTCTCTTGCAGTTCCTCAGCAGCTTTTTCAGAGCATTGATTACAGAGAAAATGAACAAAAAGAAATTGAAAGCAGACACGTATGATATCACTGTGTATAAGCGGGGGGATCTCCTGGAGGTTCCCCGAACGCTTTTCACACATTTTGGTATCTATCTGGGCAGCAACCGTGTGGCTCACTTTATTCCTGACATCCTGCCTGTTATCTCAGCTGATAACAGTGCAATCTCCAAGACAGTGTCCAACAGCCGTCTGATTCTGGGCGTGATTGCAAAAAAGGCCAGCGTTCGTGTGGACTCTGTGGAGGACTTTGCATACGGAGCTGAGATTCTGGTGAACAGCATGGACACGGTGTGCAGTCGGCCGCCCCTTCAGGGTGAAGAAGTGGCCATGCGAGCGGAGAAGCTGATGGGAATCATGGACTACAGTCTGCTGTGGTTCAACTGTGAACATTATGTCATGTTCTGCAGATACGGAACCAGCATGAGCTTTCAGACGTATCAGGTACATCATCACCTAATGACACGAGACCATGAATCTGTTTTAAACATTTATTTATTTTAATTGTGTTGAAAACATTATTGATTAACAAACAACAGTATTGTTTAAAAAAAAAAAAAAAAAATGAACACATGTATGGGAGAAACAGAGAAATTTGTTTGCATGTGTGTGTGTGTGTGTGCGTGTGTGTGTTTGCATGTGTGTGTTCGTGTGTGTGCGCGTGTGTGTGTTTGCATGTGTGTCTTCGTGTGCGTGTGTGTGTTTGCGTGTGTGTGTGTGTGTATGTACACACTACATCAGCATTTCTCAGCTTTTTATCTCGGGAGCAGCACATTAGGCTCAACTGTACTTATAACTGACTGATTTTATTGTTTTATTTATTTATTCAAACATCATGTGATCAAACAGATTAATAATAATTGAATAAATGTGTGTGATGTGATTTCCATCACAGCAGTTAAATAATGCTGGTGCTTTCTGGTGGTTTCTGATCTTTCGATCACCAGAGAATGGTTTTTATCTCCACCTAGTGTTTAAGATCGTCTATACATGACGTTCACGACAATCAGTCACTCACTTGTCACGGTGGTGGTGATGAGTATAAATAGAGTCCGGGTGAACAGACAAGGGAAACAAACATGGTGGATGACGGGGTGCAAAGGATGATGGGTAATGTAGTCCGGTGAATGAGGGTAGATCAAAGGGGAAACGTTACAGTATGCTGATAGGTAAAAGATGTCCTTTTAAAGGTACTGTCCCAGTGGCAAGCTGTTCTATTTCTTTCTTTCTTTCTGTTTTATAATCATATATAATCATAATGCATATAAAGCATGATTAAAAAAAAGTCATGATTAAAAATAAAACCTGTCATTTACACAAGGGACATTTACACTAGACATTTCGTCCCCCCCACTTTTTAAATGATGGCTACGCCCCTGTACAAGGTCATGAGGCAGGCTCTGTCAGTTGTAAATAATATAAGCTTTCCTGATCCAGACTGATCCATTACAGTAGACACACACACACATACACACATACACACATACACACACTACTGTTTTCACTGAATGTGAAATACAAATAAATAGTCACTGAAAACACATTCTCTTCTTTTTCTGCAGTTCTGTAAAAGTGTCAGGAAGATTCTGTTCAGTGGGACCAGCTCGTGCCTGAGCCTTGTGTTGTGTGTGTGGTTTCTGGGCAGCGTCTCCATGTGTGGAGTTTTACCCACGCTGTTCATTCCCTTCACCATATGGATGGCATCATGAGTTAATACTGTGTTCATCTCACTACTGAGATTCAATAGAAATGTAGCGTGGGGTATAAAATCTACATCATGTTGACAGAAATTTCAACACTTTGAGTTGCTTCCTCACAGTTCCTGATCTTAACCTGAGCTCAAGTTCTTCCGGCGTCTCTGTGGGTTTCCTCTGGGTTCTCTGGTCTCCTCCCACCTTCCATGTGAGTGTGCGGACTGGTTAAGGCTCTGGATCCACCTCCACGTTGACCTGGATAACATCAGTGGATGAATCCAATGTTCTGACGAGTTAAATAATATTTTACATTGTGATGATTTTTCTGTTGTATATGTTTCAGCACACTGTATATTACACTCTACAATATACTCTATATATCACAGTATATTGAGAAAACGATCATACATGTGGAAATAAATTAGTTGATCAATGTGTGAATACATTTATTTCTTCACATAAAAAATGGATTTTTGAATCCCACTGTATTTATGATTTTTAAACAAAAAATTGGAAATAAATTACTATACAATTTTTAATTCCAACACAAAGTAAATGCTTTCAGGTAAATGGCAGATTAAAATATATTTTAGAGGCATGACCTCTTGGTTTTGAGTATGTTTATGTGGATAAAGAGCTTTAATATTCCTCTTTCTATATTTAGATATCACTAAACTCTGTGAGTCCCACATAAAGTATTATAGAATAGTACAGTAGTGCAGTAGTACAATAGAATAGGAGTATATTAATACAGTAGTTTATTAATACAGTAGTATAGTACAGTAGTGTAGTAGTGTAGTGCAGTAGTGTAGTATGGTAATGCAGTAGTATAGTACAGTAGTGTAATAGTATAGTACAGTAGTGTAGTACAGTAGTGTAGTTCAGTAGTATAGTAGTGTAGTACAGTAGTATAGTAGTGTAGTACAGTAGTGTAATACAGCAGTATAGTACAGTAGTATAGTAGTGTAGTACAGTAGTGTAATACAGCAGTGTAGTACAGTAGTATAGTAGTGTAGTACAGTAGTGTAATACAGCAGTATAGTATAGTAGTGTAGTACAGTAGTATAGTAGAGTAATACAGTAGTAGAGTAGTATAGTAGTACAGTAATATAGTACAGTAATACAGTAATATAGTACAGTACTATAGTAGTGTAGTACAGTAGTATAATGGTGTAGTACAGTAGTGTAATACAGTAATACAGTAGTATAGTAGTGTAGTATAGTAGTGTAGTACAGTAGTGTAATACAGTAGTGTAGTACAGTAGTATAGTAGTGTAGTACAGTAGTGTGATACAGTAATACAGTAGTGTAGTATAGTAGTGTAGTACAATAGTATAATACAGCAGTATAGTACAGTAGTATAGTTGTGTAGTACAGTAGTATAGTAGAGTAATACAGTAGTATAGTAGTATAGTGGTATAGTACAGTAGTATAGTAGTGTAGTGCAGTAGTGTAATACAGTAGAGTAATACAGTAGTAGAGTAGTATAGTAGTACAGTAGTGTAATACAGTAATACAGTAGTGTAGTACAGTAGTGTAATACAGTAGTATAGTACAGTAGTACAGTAATACAGTAGTACAGTAATATAGTACAGTACTATAGTAGTGTAGTACAGTAGTGTAATACAGTAATACAGTAGTGTAGTACAGTAGTGTAATACAGTAATACAGTAGTGTAGTACAGTAGTATAGTAGTGTAGTACAGTAGTGTAATACAGTAATGTAGCACAGTAGTATAGTAGTGTAGTACAGTAGTGTAATACAGTAGTACAGTAGTGTAATACAGTAATACAGTAGTGTAATACAGTAATATAGTACAGTAGTACAGTAATACAGTAGTACAGTAATATAGTACGCACCCAGGGCGGTTGTGCACTATTTATCTATACTACGTAGTGCGCTAGTGTGTGATTTTCACTCTCGGTCTCGTGCGCGTCGTGAATTGTTTTAACAAACGGCGGTTTTGATTAACTTTATTCTCTACAGCGTTTTAATGTTATGTTTATTTGTATTTATATCTATTATTGAACGCTTTGTTTAATTCCGTGACTAATTTTAGATGAATAACTCTAACCCAGATAATAAGAGTTTTTAACAGTTGGCTAATTTTTGTCATTTACAAACCGAACTATTAGTTTATTGTCTGTTATCTGTCTGTGATTTGGTTCATCTTTAATATACAGATTTTTGTTATAAGTCTGTTGTTGTTTTTTTTATCGCTGTTTGTATAATTAAGAGTTTAATTAACTTTAACATCGTGCTAAGTGCCTAGCCGCTCTGAGGCTAACAGCTTGTTAGCATTTAGCAAGTTAGCTTTGTTACTTCAGTCGAGTCCCAGCAGCTGTCAGGTAACTGTGGAGTTTATACAGAGGACAAGACTTAAATAAACTGCCTTATATAATGTTTAGTATTAATAATAATATTATATTGGTATTAATACAGAGGATTAAGATAATATATGTTGTTTCTACCTTTATTGTCTTTAGTTATAAATAGTGATAAACTCGAGTTTATTCACAGATGATGTAAAGAAACGTGTTAAAACGTTAGACTAGTGAAGAATACTCATAAAAACATTCCACTGTGATTATGATTATTAATTATTAATTATGAACGATTAAAATATGACTGATTATGGTTGAGTTCTACAGAATAATATAACTATTTTTCTGGGGTTTAATCCTATTTTTTTTTATCATAACACAGCTTCATTATTGTTGATGTGAGTAGCTGAAGTGAGACTGTTGTGGTGTTGTGTAAGGTGGAGATGAGTAAATGTGGTGTTGAGTCGTGTGCTGGTGCTCAGTCATTCAGCCCCAGTGAAAGTGCTCTGCTGGAGCTGATGGAGAGGACCGGCTACAGTATGGTCCAGGAAAACGGACAGAGGAAATTTGGGGGACCACCACCAGGTAAGGGATTACATCACATCACCTTTAAGAGGACAGAAAACTTTATAAAATGTTAAAAAAAAAGAAAATATTGTTTGATTTCGAAGATTTTGTACAGAGAGTGTTATCAGTTTTCACAGTATGAGAACCAAGTGTAAAAAGATGACTAATGATCATTCAGATCATTTAAACACACACAGACTGTGGTGTGATAGATAGTGTTAATCCATATACAGGCCTTTTTGTGTATAGATTTAGACACAAAACATTTTGTGTTTTAGAAGACGTTCAGAAAAATATTGTATAGTGTCAATGTTTATCACAGCGTGGTTATAAGCTGAGGAAAATGTGAGGACTGACAGCAGTAATTTAGTTAAGAGCAGAAGCAGTTTAAAGCTTAATAAAGTGTTTCAGTGGTGTCACTAAGGTCCGGATTAGACCCAGGTCCACTTCCTGTTCAGGGAACTGACCCACTGAGGGTTTATCTCTCAGTGACGCTTCCAAACCCCGATAAATTGGGAGGATTGTGTCAGGAAGGGCATCCGGGATAAAACCTGAGAAAAAAAAGACCCGGATCAAATGATCCTCATGTGGTGACCCCAACAGCAGCATTAGGGCTATTATTAAGGGTGTAGAATTGTTTAGGAATCACAATCACTCGACACAGGAGGGGTGAAAACTGCTGGTTTAAGGAACCTGATTATAGGTTAAACACTATAAATTAATGTAAATTAGTTTTCATTTTTTATTTCAACAGTCTTAATAAGAGCTGGTGTTACTGGTTATTGGTTTGTGGTTCTTTGTAACACAAAGTAGGTTCACTTGTTTTTTTAAGGCTTATATATTTGTATATTTCTTTATTTACTTATTTGAAACTGATTTGTATTGAAAGATAATGGACAGATGTGATGTGCGATGATAGATGTTGTACAGTAATTTGCTGATCTTGTGTTTGTGGTCTAGGGTGGGAAGGACCTCCTCCTCCCCGAGGCTGTGAGGTATTTGTGGGAAAAATTCCAAGAGATATGTACGAGGACATGCTGGTGCCCATTTTCGAGCGTGCAGGCCACATCTATGAGTTCCGCTTGATGATGGAGTTCAGTGGAGAGAACCGTGGCTATGCTTTTGTTATGTATACCACACGAGAAGCAGCACAACGCGCCATTGCCCTCCTCGACAATTATGAAATCCGTCCAGGAAAGTTTATTGGAGTTTGCGTGAGTCTGGACAACTGTCGCCTCTTTATTGGCTCTATCCCTAAAGACAAGAAGAAGGAGGAGATCCAAGAAGAGATGATGAAGGTCAGTCTTTTTAGCGCGTCATTACCTTAGTCCTAATTAAACTTCGAGTTTAATTTGTGTTCATTTTGTTTGTCTTCAGGTAACAGATGGAGTGGTGGATGTTATTGTGTACCCCAGTGCCATGGACAAAACTAAGAACCGTGGTTTTGCATTTGTGGAGTACGAGTCACACAAGGCTGCTGCTATGGCTCGCAGAAAGCTCATACCAGGTATTTATAAACAACAGAAAGGACACAAAGATGTATTAACCTCCTGAGTAATTACTCATCATGGTATATAATTATTATAATTATTATAAAGTCTGTGTTTTGTTTATTGTAGAATTTGTACATGGAGTGATTTAATGTTTTGGGAGCTCTGAGTGTGCTGCGTGTTGGGGATTAGTGTGAAATTGTGTGGAATTAGACTGTAATTCATGGAGCTTTATCATAGAGGTTAAACACATTTGTTTAAAAAGGAGTTACTGTAATACCACAGGAATATGCTTGTTATGACAGCTTTTGTCTAAACTGAACACAAATATAGTTTCAGACAGAAGGTGGGTAGAGTATCCAAAATCTGTACTCATGTAAAAGTACAAGTACTTATGGAAATATTTTGCTCAAGTAAGAGTAAAAGGAACAATCTTAATAGTTACTTGAGTAAGAGTAAAAAGTATCTGATGAAAAAAACTACTCAAGTAGTTAGTTACTAGTTACTTCTCATCTGATTGATATGAAGCAAAAACCCTGATTTTCAAACTACTTGGAGAGCTTTAACACACCTCTCCTTAAAAGTCTCTTTATTCTGCTAATATAAAACACAGGTTGAAGTATACATTTGTTCCATTTTATAAGTAAGTACATGTATTCTTTAGGTAGGGATAAAACTAAATATAATCCTGTTTTTACTTTGTATGTTCTACACTTTAGTGGAAAAAAAAACTTAAGTGAGATGTCAGGATTTGTGTATAAATGCAAAACGTCTTACATGCAATTCAATTTCTTTTATTCAATTCAAACGAACGTTTGTTCATGAATGTGTTGTTTGTAGGGTTCACAGGATCGCACGAGAGCGTATATGAGGGAAAACATTCAGACAGTGTGTGAGATGTAGTATTACATTAAGGTCAAAGTGCCCATAGTTACCAAATGACCATCAAATAGGCATCATTTTGACACTCACTGCTACGTGTTTTTTTAGGTTGGAGCTGGAATTCTGGTAAGCTGTGATGTCTGTTTGTTTTGACGCACACAGAATGCATCGCATTATAAAGCTGTTATTCTTTACATCTTGGAGTGAAAATATAGAATTAATTTGAGGCCACTGGTGATCTGCCTTTGATGAAGCACAAACGTCTTCCTCTGCTTCAGCCATCATCTTCCTACTTAAGGCGCACTAAACTTCAGCGTGAGATGTGCAGCGTCTCTCACGAAGCAGCCTCTCTGACGTCTCGTGAGACTTGTCATATAAACTAATTATTATTTATTAAACCTCATATTTATTACCATTTGAGTAACGGAGGAACGCCGCCGATTGTAGTGAAGTAAATGTAAAGTTTTTCCACTAAAAATCTACTTGAGTAAGAGTAAAAGTACGCATCTGTAATTATACTCAAAAAGTACAAGTTACCCAAAAAATGTACTCAAGTAAACGAAGTAAATGTAATTCGTTACTACACACCTCTGGTTTCAGACTGTTTGTAGTATTTAGTTATGTAGAGATTTAGAAAACCTTACTGTGGTAGCTGCATTGCTACTCTTTCTTTATCACCACAGTGTCTCGAGACCTTTCAATGGCTTCACACCAAAATTTGAACAGAACCTGAACGCAGACAGTGAATCTTTAGTGAGGCATTTTGTCAACCAGCTGCATGTTACTTGGTGTTTAGTAGATCTCTAGAACATTTTCAGAAACATTCTTAAATGCCTTTCATGCAGTTTTCTACAGCCGTACCACAGGTTCTTTAAACTGCTCGACCTCAACGAAAAGCTCTTCTTTACTTTCCTTGTTCTTCAGTTTTATCGCTTAGAAATAACTTTTGTTTGTGCTTTTACTCCATCATCTGTTTTTAACTGTGAAACAAGAGAATTTAGTTTATCTAACCCTGTCTCATGCTCATGTCTGAAAACATTTCTTTACTTTTATTCAAATTATTGATTAAAAACACAAAATAGTTTAATGTGTGAAACTCTTAACTTCATTGAAGTGTTAAGTGCCAACAATTACTAGTTCTTATTATAAAAACTTTCCACTACATTTAGTGTCTAGACAAAGAGTAAATTCCATATGTTTTGTTTCTTTTGTTATGTCACTAGGAACATTCCAGCTGTGGTGTCACACTATTCAGGTGGACTGGGCGGAGCCAGAAAGAGATGTTGATGAGGAGACGATGCAGCGTGTTCGGGTTCTTTACGTACGTAATCTCATGCTGCACACTACAGAGGAGACGCTTCACTTAGAGTTCAGCCGTCTGAAGCCCGGTTCTGTTGAACGTGTTAAGAAACTGACAGACTACGCTTTTATTCACTTCTACTGCCGTGAAGATGCGCTCGCTGCACAACGGTCCATGAATGGTGAACTCATCGATGGCTCTGTGATTGAAGTCACGCTTGCAAAGCCGGCGAGCAAAGACACAGGTCGAAGATTCAGAACCCGATTTGAACATAATGAAACAGCACCAATGCTCTATAGTGACTCCAACTTCCCCACAAAGAGCAAAGATGACTCAGGAATCAGCACGGGCTCAGGAGGGCTAAATGATGGTTTTTCCCCACTTTCTCTCAGTTTGTCTACTGGTGTGAGTAACTCACGTTCTGTGGAGTTAGAGCGGTGCGTGTATCCCATTCTTCCCGGGTCCAGTCTGGTACCAGTCAGTCTGCAGAGCCTGAAGCCAAGTCAGTTGAGCTCTGCTGTGGCTCTGCTGGAATATTACTGCCATAAGAATGGCTGGTCTCTGCCAGAGTATCACCTTTACACTACTACTGGTGCAACCTTCTCCACCACAGGCCATGACGGAAAAACACTGCTAGTCTATAAAGTGGTGATCAGCAGCATGCAGAGCAGCTACATGCCCAATAAAGTCTGCACCATTCTCGAAGATGCCAAGGAGCTCGCAGCTCACACTGCTCTCTGGAACCTTGGTGAGTTTGTTCATGTAGTTCAACACCTTATTCATTATGACAACTAAACATGATTACAGTCAGTACACATGACAGTAATCAACACAGCAAGCTTTTCTTTCTGCTTTAATGAAGATCTTTTATAGATGGGTGACAAATTAAAGGAAAATCAACAATCTCTGCATCAGTGTTCACTAGTACTAAAAAAAGTCTTGTTTTTCCCCCAATGAAAACTGCAGATGTGTTAGTCTCAGATATTAACTGACTCTGTGGAAGCCCCACCTTCTTCCCTCCAATCTCTTGTTTGTACTCTCGTCTTTATTGAAAGATTTATTTTTCAACATTAAAAATAGTCTACTGAAGTTAGTGGTGCTACATTCTGGGTGTCTGCCACTGACTGGGAAACAGTTTATATTGGTGTGCCATATGACGTGATACCCTCCTAAAGGTCATACACTAGATCCTGCAGTACAAGTGCACAGTGTAGGTGTGTAGGGGGTCATTTGGAACGCAGCTGTCATGTTGCCTTCGGAAGCTTTCAGCAGATCTGCAGTAAACATTCAAAAATCAGTCTTATGGAAAGGAAACAGTTTCTAGAAGTGCCAAGTAAATTGTAAAAGGATAATATCTTCACTGTGTGTGTGTGTGTGTGTGTGTGTGTGTGTGTGTGTGTGTCATTATATAGATCTCTCATTGTATGGCCCAGGATCTCCTTGCAGTTTCTCTCCTCCCGCAGTGTCCTCAGGCACTGGGTTGTTATCGTATGCGTGCCGAGCGGTACCGTATCCAGCGTATCCCATCTCTCCCATCTCACCTCCGCTGTCCATCTCCAGTTCCAGGGGCTCGCAGATCTACATCCCCAATCAGTCTCCATTCTGAGCCACACAGTGTGTAGACCTGTTGTTGTTAGCGTTGTTTTGTTTTTGTAGTAAGTAAAAATTTTTAATCCGTGGAATTCAGATTGTTCTGTTTCAGCGTTTCTAAACTTCTCTTTTTGTGTACAGTATTATTATACACATCTGAGCCACAGCAGGTTTTCACTCTGTAGGAAAGGTTCAGCTAAAGCAATTAGTTTGTTTTAGTGATTGTTAAGTGATGGTTAATGAGCTGTGGCTTTTCTGTCCTACCTTAAAATGAACCCTTTTCTATTCCCTCATCATTTAGACAGAATTAAAAATCTTAAATGCTCAAAGTACCCAATAAATCTTTAGTTCTGTTTACATTTAGATAGTGTAGCATAATTTTATTTCCACAGTAAAATATCACAGTAAAAGGTTTACTTTTTTAAAAGGTTAGTGTTTAGTTATAAGTATGTACTTATAGGGTCTTTAGGGAAACGATGGTGTATAACACATTTAATAAACACTCCTAATATTAATTGAAAAAGATATTAAGATAATAATTACAATGTCATTTATTTAAGCTAAAACCAGTCCTTCTAAAACAGTGTGCTATATTTTTATCCTTGCATACAAATTATTAATTTGGTGGAGTAACTAAGTTTAGTTTATCTTTTAGTACACAGTCATGTCAGTGAGTTAAACCATTGTGTGTTTATCACTCAGATCTACACCAGCCAGCCAAGATTAAGGCAATATCATTGCAAATTTAAATAGAAGACAATTTATTTCAGACACTAAATTTAATTTAAATACTTTTTTGACTGAATTGGTCCTCTGAGTAATTCACAATGAGTCATGAATATAATTTCA
Source organism: Tachysurus vachellii (assembly GCF_030014155.1). Classification (NCBI taxonomy): domain Eukaryota; kingdom Metazoa; phylum Chordata; class Actinopteri; order Siluriformes; family Bagridae; genus Tachysurus; species Tachysurus vachellii. The sequence continues at coordinate 72,249 of NC_083483.1, read as the reverse complement.
TTTCATGATCTGGAATTAAATCTAATTGCTTTTTTATGATTTGCTCAATATTTAGTTTAGTTCTGTAACATTTATATGAATTTATATCTACTGTTTATTTAGATTAGAAGGTTTTCAGAAAATGGCCCACTGTCATTTCCATTTGAATGATACTCCTGGTTGAATTAAAACCTTTACACACTGATTTTCACTGTGATTTAACACAGAATGTTCATTACACTGCTGCAGATATCTACTGTTCATGTGGAACATTTTAGCTGTTTCAGATCATGTTAACTTGTTGAGTCAAATAAAGAGACAAAAATACTAAAATGTGTTGCTGAAATTCTCTTCGAAACTGCCCTGTTGTGGTAAAGTTAAATCATTTAAAAACCTAAATCAGTAACAGTGCTGTTGTTCACTTAAGGAGCTAGAAGCAAATACCAGGAGCAACTGTGGGATATTCAGTATGTGACAAGTCAAGTCAAGAAGAAGAAGCTTTTATTGTCATTACAACCATATACAGCTGTTACAGTACACAGGATCAGGGAGCTACATAACACAAAGACAGAGCTAAAGACTTAGTAAGTTAGTCCTAGTCACATAAAGTGTATCTGTGTAACCTGGTGTACACAGTGCAGGACAAGACAAACACGACAGACAAGACAGCGCAGGACAAAAGACAGCGCAGGACAAAAGACAGCGCAGGACAAAAGACAGCGCAGGACAAAAGACAGCGCAGGACAAAAGACAGCGCAGGACAAAAAATAAAAGGCAATACACAAAAGACAATAAACAGAAACAGCACCAGTGTAAATACTGTGTGTTCAGTGTAAATACTGCGTGTTCAGTGTAAATACTGCGTGTTCAGTGTAAATACTGCGTGTTCAGTGTAAATACTGTGTGTTCAGTGTAAATACTGTGTTTTCAGACAATATTACATGTGCGGAAATACTGGAACAAACACAGTGTTAAAGCAGCAGGTCCCTAAGATAATGTAAAGTATTGTGATAAAGTATTGTGCAAAACAACAAACGACTAAAATGTGAGAAGAAACTGTGTAAAACATCATGTAAACAGGTTGATGGATGTTTATTGGAAGTGTGTGTATTTAGTGTAGGTCTGTGCAGTCCATACAGTTGATGTGTGTGTGTGTGTGTTGTGATCAGTTCAGTTCAGTTATTAAGGAGTCTGATGGCTTGTGGAAAGAAACTGTTACACAGTCTGGTTGTGAGGGCCGAATGTACCTTTTTCCAGACAGCAGGAGGGTGAAGAGTGTGTGTGAGGGGTGTGTGGGGTGAACAGTGTGTGTGAGGGGTGTGTGGGGTGAAGAGTGTGTGTGAGGGGTGTGTGGGGTGAAGAGTGTGTGTTAGATGTGTGTGGGGTGAAGAGTGTGTGTGAGGGCTGTGTGTGGTGAAGAGTGTGTGTTAGATGGGTGTGGGGTGAAGAGTGTATGTGAGGGGTGTGTGTGGGGGAAGTCGTGGCCTAATGGTTAGAGAGTCTGACTCCTAACCCTAAGGTTGTGGGTTCGAGTCTCGGGCCGGCAATACCACGACTGAGGTGCCCTTGAGCAAGGCACCGAACCCCCCCAACTGCTCCCCGGGCGCCGCAGCATAAATGGCTGCCCACTGCTCCGGGTGTGTGTTCACGGTGTGTGTGTGTGTGTGTGTGTGTGTGCACTTTGGATGGGTTAAACGCAGAGAACAAATTCTGAGTATGTGTCACCGTACTTAGCCGTATGTCACGTCACGTCACTTTCATTTCAAACCTTGATTTTAACCATTAACTTAATTTTATATTTGTACTTATAGTATTTATGATTGTCGATTTTGACTTTCATTGTAGTCTGACTGCATTATATTCTTAAGTTTAAAATTCTGGGTCTAAACTAATCTTTAAGCAAAACTGGGGATTTCGGCTAAATCCAAACAATCAGTTCTTTCTTTGTGATCCTTCTAATCTTAATTTGTTAATTCTTTGAGTATTTTGTTTAGTTTCTTTAATTATAGTCCTTAGAATAGAATTATGGTGTTGGGCATCTTGTATATTAGCTTTAACAATCTAAACATAACCTGATTTTATTATAACCTTTAGAAGTTGATCTATTCTTCTGTACATGGACCTTAACCACAACTTTTAACCTAACCATAACCGGATCTTTAAAACTGATATCTTGTACATAAACCTTAACTATAACCCTTAACTGGATTTGATCATAACTTTAACAATTCTGATTTTCCTTTACATATGAACCCTATTTATAATTTTTAATTGTATCAGAATTAAAATTTTTACAACTTTGACCATGTTCTTTCCAATCTAAAGCTCAACCATAATTCAACCTCCCAATCATTCTTTTTATTCTATTAAAATAATTGTTTTTGGGTTGAGACTGTTTGCTTTTATAAGATGTTGGCATATTCTTGTAGTTAAAATCTTTCCCATATTCAGGATATTCTGGCCCAGAATATCCTGAATATGGGAAAGATGGGAACTCCCAGTGGTGTTGATTACCCCTAACCCAACCACCTAATCTTAAAACTAATCCCCAATCTCTAGCCCGTAACTTCACCAGCAAACCTAAACTGTCCTCATGGGCCTAGACCCAGACATGATTTGGGTTCTGTTATGTCTCCTAACCTAAACTTAACCCCTTACCCTAACCTTAGCATACCTCACCACACCTCTGCACGCTTCTATACTCAACCCACTTCAAAACACATGAACACACATCTAAACATTCATAGGTTCGAACATGTTCCAAACCTCTACACACCTCAGCACCTCTACACATTTGCACCTACTGTAAAACTGACTAATAATATATAGTACTGTGTCTAAATAGCGATATGGTTATTTCTTCTCCTCTCGCTTTAGACCCCAAGGTAGTGGTGGAGCATCACATGATTGGATGCATGTGAAAAACTGGAATCTTACTCTGAGATAATATTTAAACTAAAAATAATAGTTGCTTTCCTAACTGTCTAAGGAGACAAACATCATTAACTACTCAAAGCATGTTAACTTTCCTAATGCAGAGGCAAATTAATTAATGTTTCAGATAGATTACAAAGGAATATACAACAATGAATTAAAGAAACTAGCATAAAAAAAATTTATTTTCCTATTTAAAGAGAGAGTTGTTCAGAATCTCGTGTACTTGGTCAAGTGTGTTGTTGATGTTCTGCCTCCTTGTTGTTTTTTATCCCTCCTGTTTTTTGATGGTTTGTGGTCGACGGCCAAGAAGGAAAATGTGCTGAACTCTTTTTTGTGATTTTCTTGAGGAATTGACTTGAAATCACATTTTAAATGAACAAATTATGCAGATTGCTTATTTAATAATGTAGAACCAAATGCATAATATTAAAAGGTGTCCTTTAATTCAGCAGCATTTAGACAAAGTACAATAAATATCAATGTAAACACCATCCATTAGCAATGTACGAGCAACCTTTAAAATGTCAAAGAGCAAAACAAATGTATCACAAATTACACAAAGAACATTCAAAGCACTTTAATAACTGAAGCTAGTAACCTGAAAATGTTTCAACACTTTCCCTGCACTAAAACGCTATAAAATACATTTACAAATCACCAAACCTATAAAAATAAATAAATGAGTTAAATGAAGAAGAAAAAAATATATATATACATATATATATACACATACACCACTTTCAGACACTGTTTAAGCCCCAAGCAACACTGACTTCATTCCACAGGACTGGCTGATTTTACACTTAACACAGTGTTGGTGTTAGAGATGCTGCTGCTACACTTTTATTTGTATTTAAACACAGATAGTGTTTGCTGAAAAATGCCTGAATCCTTCACAGAATATATATTAAAGTATATTGTACAGAGTTTTCTATACTTGTATTTCTGTCCCAAATTCTCTGTACACGAGGAATTTTAACACTTTTTATCAAAATGTAACTTTATGTACAAAACATTTTCTACATGATGACCATTTCTTTAGAATTGTGTCCCAAACTCACGACAAACTCGTGTTAACACGTCTGCTGTCCTGCATTTAATTGTCCATTACAACCTTTCAGCAGCTTCCCAATGCTTCCATGAGCATAATTTCAATATGTTCATCTTTTATCAAAGGCATTCTTAAAGGCAATGTATGGAAGTTTTTGGGACTCGCTGTAGTGTTTAAATAAATAAATTGTTTACCCTTTATTGGCAAAAAGTACTATTTAAAGGAATTGGTGCATTTTTCATGCATTAAACAGAAATTCTCACACATGTAGCAGACATGACTGTGGAACAGATTTTACAGAAGCTAATATAGTTACAGCCTCTAGATTAGGTGCATCATTTATAATAACGTATTCAATATTTTAATAATCAATGAAACATCTCTATTTCTGTTTGTTAATTGCAACAGTAAACTGTTCAAAGGCCATGATGATGGATAAAGACAGTCATATAGCTGGAATAAAGAAAGAAAGAAAGAAAGAAAGAAAGAACAAACAAATGAAGAGTTTAAGAGCTACAACATAACCCACAGAGCTAACCTTTATAAAACACATTCATCCTTCCTTCATTCAAACTAAAGTAATGTTGGCGTCGGTCATCTTTACACATCGTAATCAGGAACAGGTGAGTAAGTGATTCCTCCAGCGGATGGGGGAGAGGATTGGAATGGTAACAGCCAACACAGCACAGAGCCTGAAACACACAGGGAAGCTGCATATAAACAAGATGTTAATCAAAAAGTAAAGAAGTTAAATGATCTTGACAGCAACAATAAAAAAAAGAAAGATTTTAAACAACTTTAATATTAAAAAGGTACGATTCATAGGATCAGCATCTGCCTTTAAACAAAACCTCCACCCTAACACACATTCAGTATAAACATATCTAAATATTTATGAGGTCTTTAACAGGTCAGATTAGTAAATTCTATACAGAAATCTGAGCAGTGCCACATTTCACCCCTGACAACTGAACGCCCAGCAATTCACCACATAAAATCTAAGTTGCTTTCTTTATTCCTCACAAACATCCACAGGTCAAACTCTAACAAGCTGTGATTTAAGTGTCAACATCTTTAATATATTTCAGTTTAGTTTTTAATCTGAAAACACTGATATTATTGGGGCTCTAAATACTTCTTACAACCCGAATTCAGAAAATGTTTAAATGTTCTTAAATTTAAATAAAATGAAAACTAAAAGACTTTCAGATCACATGAGCCAATATTATTCACAAAAAATAGCATAACATCATAAATGTTTAAACAGAACATTTGTGCTGCAATTTGATGCCTGCTGCAGGTCTCAGAATAGTTACTGGGGCAATGAATGTCAGAAAAAGCAAGAACTTTTGAAAAGATTCAGCTGGAAAAACATCTGGCAAGTAATAAAGTTAATTGATATCAGGTCTGTAACGTGATTAGCTATAAAAGGGATGTGTTAGAGAGGCAGAGACTCAGAAGTAAAGATGGGCAGAGACTCGCCAATCTGTGAAAGAGTGTAAAAAAAAAAAAAACGAGTGCGTTCGGCCCTCAGACGACACTGAATCACTCATCGGATCATGATTGTGTTAATGACATCACTACATGGACCCAGGAACACTTCCAGAAACCACTGTCAGTGAATACAAACTGCCTTCCATCTGCAGACGACACCTAAAGCTCTATCATGCACAAAGGAAGCCGTATGTGAACATGGTCCAGAAGCGTCATGGTGTCCTGTGGGCTGAGGGTCATTAAAATTAGACTGTCTCAAAGCGGAGACGTGTTCTGTGGTCAGATGAGTCCAAATTTAACATTCTTGTTGGAAATCACGGACACCGTGTCCTCTAAGGTAAAGAGGAGGGAGATGTTCCAGTGTGCTATCAGTGTTCAGTTCCAGCATCTCTGATGGTTTGGGGTGTATAAGTACACACGGTCTACATACGTCATGTGTTGGAAGGCACTATGAATGCTGAAAGGTTTATAAAGGTTTTAGAGCCACATGTGCTCCCCTCCAGAAGACATCAGGGAAAGTCTTGTGTGTTTCAGCTGGACAATGAAACCCACATACTGCAGCATGGCTTCGTCGTATACGAGTCCGGGTGCTGAATCGACTGCCTGCGGTCCAGATCTTTACTCTATAGAGAACATTCGGTGCATCATTACGTCAAAGACGACCACGAACTCTACAGCAGCTGGAAACCCATATCAGGGAAAAATGGGACCGAATTTCAACACCAAAAGTCCAGAAACTCATAACCTCGACGTCCAGATGTCCTCAAACTGTCCTGAAAAGAAGAGGAGATGCTACACCATGTAAACATGACCCTGTCCCAACTATTAGACCTGTAGCAGGCATCAAAATAAAAATGAGGTCATTTAGTAGATAAAAGTGTAAAATTTCTCCGCTCAAACCTTTATGTTATCTGTGTTCTATTGTGAATAAAATATTGGCTCATGTGATTTGAAAGTCTTTGTGTTCATTTTATTCAACTTTAAATAACATCCGAACATTTTCAGAATTCAGGTTGTAACTTTTTTATTCCCAGATTAACACAAGTGCTTAATATTTATGTTTTTCAGCCACTTATTTAGCACCAGTTAAAACATTCAGGAACAAACCAGTAACAATTCCCAGTTTATTTCAGATTCTGTGATTTGACATTCACTGGCTAATATTCTGTGTGTTATTATGTACAGTGTAATGACCTAATTCACTGCAAAGCTACACTCATGGATGGCCGTTTGTTTTTAAGGTTTCCCCCAAAGCCAGTTAATGATGTTCGAGATGACAAACAGAAATGTTCACACTTTTGATGTAGATCTAATCAGCATATAAGCTGAAAAAATACTGCATAAAGATTGAAAAATTTATCCATGCATTTTCTTAAGCTTACAGAAATATACACACACACTTACCTCTTCCAAACACCTCCCTTAGTAATGCGACTTTAGGTTTTCGGGTGTGTGTTGTGTGCACTGACTGTCCACTGTTGGGTCTGTCCTTCATCAGCCTGTTTCTCATCTGCTCAATGGGAGTCTCATCTGTTATAATGGACACCAGCTAGAGAACGAAACGGATTTACGGCAAAATGTTACATAGTGTGTATTAGATATATATGTGTGTTTTAAACACGTGCGCACACACACACACACACACACACACAGGATTCAGAAAGTATTCAGACACTTTTTCTTATGTTGCAGCCTTATGTTGATGTCAGTCAATTTTTTTTTCAGTAATCTACGCCCCATAATGACGAAGTGAAAAATGTCTGTAAACTTATTTTCAAATAAAAAACTGAAATATATCACATTTATATAAGTATTGAGACCCTTTGCAACAACGCTTGAAACTCAGATGCCTCCCATTTCTCTTGATCATTGCTGAGAGGTTTCTACACTTTGATTGGAGTCCATCTGTGGTAAATTAAACTGAAGGAACGTAACAAGTTGACAGTTGACAATGAATATCAAAACCAAGCCATTAGATCACTGAGGAACTGCCTGAAGAGCTCAGAGACAAGATTGTTGCACAGCACAGATCTGGGGAATTGTCAAACGGAAGAAGTTTGGCACAAGCAGGACTCTTCCATGAGCTGGTCACCCGGCCAAACTGAGCAATTGGGGAGAAAGAGCCTTAAGAGTAAGAGAGGTGACCAAGAATCCGATGGGATCCACAGATCCTGTGGGGAGATAGAACTAAGTTCCAGAAGGACAACCAACACTGCAGCCCTCCACATTTATGGCAGAGAAGCTAGACGGAAGCCTCTCCTCAGTGGAAAACACATGAAAGCCTGCTTGGATTTTCAAAAAAAAAAAGTTCCTATAGGACTTCAGATTGTTAGGAACAAGATTCTCTGGACTGATGAAACCATGATTGAACTGTTTGGCCTCAATTCTAAACATTATGTCTAGAGGAATCCAGGCACTGCTCATCATCTGCCCAATACCATCCCAGCATTGAAGCCTGGTGGTGGCAGTGTCATGCTGTGGGGATGTTTTTCAGCAGCAGAGACTGGGAGACTAGTCAGGGTTGAGGGAAACCTGAATGGAGCAAAGTGCAGAGATATAATCAGTGAAAACCTGTTCCACAGCACTCAGGACCTCAGACTGTGAAGAAGTTTCACCTTCCAACATGACAACAACCCTAAGAACACAGCCAAGACCTCACAGGAGTGTCTTAGGGACAACTCTGTCCCTGAATGTCCTAGAGTGACCCAGTCAAAGCCCGGACATGAACCCTATTAAACATCTCTGGAGAGACCAGAAAATGGCTGTCCAGGGATGAGTCCCATTCAACCCGACCGAGCCCGAGAGGATTTGTAAAGAGGAACGGCAGAAAATCCCCCAGTCCTGATGTGAAATGATTGTTGTGTCATACAGACTTGGGACTGTAATTGCTGCCAAATGTGTTTCAAGTACTGAGTAAAGGGTCTGAATACTTTATATAAATATATATATATATATATATATATATATATATATATACACATACATATACATACAGAGCCTTGCAAAAGTATTCATACCCACTGTACTTTTTCACATTTTGACACGTTACAACCACAAACAAAAATGAAATGTATATATTAAGATTTTATGTGATAGACCAACACAAAGTGGCACATAATTGTGAAGTGGAGGGAAAATGTTAAATGGTGTCCAAATTTGTTTTACAAATAAATATCTGTGGTTTGTGGCGTACATTTGTATTCAGTCCCACTGAGTCAACACTTTGTAGAAACGTCTTTCACTGCAGTTACAGCTGCAGGTCTTTTGGGGTTTGTCTCTAACAGCTTTACACATCTAGAGAGTGACATTTTTGCCCATTCTTCTTTACAAAATAGCTCAAGCTCAGTCAGATTGGATGGAGATCGTCTGTGAACAGCGATTTGTCTCACCACAGATTCTCAATTGGATTTAGGTCTGGACTTTGACTGGGCCGCTCTAACACATGAATAAGCTTTGATCTAAACCACTCCATTGTAGCTCTGACTGTATGTTTAGGGTCATTGTCTTTGGAAGGTGAAGCTCCGCCCCAGTCTCAAGTCTTTTACAGACTCTAACAGGTTTTCATCGATGATTGCCCTGTATTTGTCTCCATCCATCTTCCCATCAACTCTGACCAGCTTCCCTGCTGAAGAAAGGCATCTCCACAACATGATGCTGCCACCACCATGTTTCACGGTGAACACGGTGTGTTCAGGGTGATGTGCAGTGTTAGGTTTCCGTCTTACACTGGTCTCATCTGACCAGAGCACCTTCTCCCACATGCTTGCTGTTTCCCCCACATGGGATTTCTTATGGCTTTCTCTCACCAACGGCTTTCTCCTTGCTGCTCTTCCATAAAGACCAGATCTGTGGAGTTCACGACTAATAGTTGTCCTGTGGACAGATTCTCCCACCTGAGCTGTGGATCTCTGCAGCTCCTCCAGAGTTACCATGGGCCTCTTCTGCTTCTCTGATTAATGCTCTCCTCACACGGCCTCAGTTTAGGTGGATGTCCGTGTCTTGGTAGGCTTGCAGTCGAGCTCATACTCTTACCATTTCAGGATGAAGGATCGTACATCATGCTCCGTGAGATGTTTGAGGCTTGGGATATTAATTTATAACCATAAACCTGCTTTAAACTTCTCCACAACTTTATCCCTGACCTGTCTGGTGTGTTCTTTGGTCTTCATGATGCTGTTTGGTCACTAATGTTCTCTAACACACTTCTGAGGGCTTCACAGTACAGCTGTATTTATACTGAGATTAAATGACACAGGTGACTCTATCTACTCATTAGGGGACTTCTGAAGGCAGTTGGTTTCACTGGATGTTAGTTAGGGGTATCAGAGTAAAGGGGGATGAATACTAATGGACACTTTGTAAATTTGTAAAAAAAAAAAAAAAAAAAATTTGGACACTGTTTATAATTTTCATTCCACTTCACAATTATGTGCCACTTTCTTTCGGCCTATTTCATAAAATCCCAATAAAATACATTTTTCTTTGTTCAAGTTCACATTATTTATATAGCACATTTAAAACAGCCAAAGGACTGACCAACGTGCTGTACAGTAAAACAGTGTTAGTAAAAATACACAGAAAAAAATGATACTAAGACAAGAGATAAAGAAAACAAAATAGTATTAAACAATATAATAACACACTAAAACACTAAAATCAATAATAAGAACAATTAAAGAACAATAAGAATAATTAAAATGAAAGGAAAAACTATGGATATGCCAAGAAAACAGGTATGTTTTTAAAAGGGACTTAAAGATGGACAGAGAGGATGTTAATCTGAACTCTGTGGGCAAATCATCCCAAAGCTGTGGCCCAATCACTGAAAAAGCTCCATCTCCTCTACGCTTAAGTCTTGAGAGGGAACAGTGAGAAGGTTCTGTTCACCTGATCTTAGGCTTCTGGAAGGAGAGTAAGGATGTAATAGTTCAGATAAATAAATAGGAGCTTGATTATGCAGGGACTTAAAAACAAATAAAAGTCTTTTAAAACGATTTCTGTATTCAGTAGGCAGCCAGTGAAGAGTTCTCAGAAGAGGGGGAATGTGATCGCTTTTACGCTTTTTTAAAAGAAATCTGGCAGCAGCATTTTGTACTAATTGTAAAGGGTTAATTATTTACAGTATAGAGAGTTACAGTAGTCTAGACAAGAGGTGATTAGAGCATGTACTGCCATCTCTGAGGGTCTGTCAGTTATAAAGTGCGAAGCTGATAAAAACTCGATCCAATGACAGCAGAAACTTGTTGATCAAGTTTTAAGGACTCGTCTAAGAGGACACCCAGATTCTGTACCTGCGGAGACCTGAAGACAGATAGACATCCTAAGTCAAGGTTGGTGGCCTTTGTACTTTCTGTGGAGCCGAACACATTCACCTCAGTTTTATCTTCATTTAAAAACAGAAAGTTTTGGGCTAGGGCTTTGAGCTTCTTTGTGGTTGTAACATGTCAAAATGTGGAGAAGTTCAGTGGGTATGAATACTTTTGCAAGGCACTGTATGTATTTATATAGTGTGTGTGTGTGTGTGTGTGTTGAGGAGGAGTTAGTTGGGGTTTATGTAATAATTAAATACTGAAGTAAAATACACACCTGGTCATAAAATATCACCAGGACAAAAACACCAAACAGAATGGACTCCACTAACAAGATGATGTAATGTGCCCTGTCATACAGAAGGAACAGTGGACGAGATGTTTAGCAAAAATATATAAAAAAATAATAAATAATATAGGCTTGCATTAAATAGCATTTACTTGGTACTAATCCTAAGTGATGCATCTTTTTGTTATCTTTCAGGATAATAAATGAATAATAACTAAGTTTTATTCTATATTAACTTTCCTTACACTATTAGATGCTTGCTGGGAACATCCTCTCCTCCTTTTTCTCCATCTCTTTCACTCCGTATGCGCCACACCCATGCCGACACTACCAGAGCCATGGAGTACAGACTGGCCATGCCTTTGGAGACATGAAAGATGATAAAACTTGTTAAATCCTGACTATGCTACTCTCACTGAAACGGTCATTTAACCTTTAACTTGAGAATATTACTATACAATAAACATTTGTACAAAACAGTTTTATGAGGTTTTATTTGTTACATTCTAATAGCACAAAATAGCATTTCATTTGGTGATTTCTGTCTCCATCTTAGGTCTGATCTGGTGAAGGATGAGATGTCTGTGTCCAGCAGAACCAAGATTTAAACACAGGCTTATGCTGACTAACACTGAGCATTAGCTGTGACACCAACACTGCCCCACGGTCACCTCACACATTACTACAGATAAAAGTTAAGCTCTTGACCTGTATAATTTTTGCATTGTGCTGCTGCCACATTATTAAATAACTGTATAAATGTGCATGTGTTCCTAATAAAGTGGGCAGTGAGCAGACATAACTTTAGTAGCTCAGTCACATTAAATTCTTTTCCTGACAAAAAACACTTTTATTCAAATCGAATTGCACATTTTACCTATGAATTAATAATGCAGTAAAAGAGCTGGACCAGTGTGTTGTTGGTATTTAATGTAGCTGAGCTGCTAGATAAAGTCACACAGTATGTTTACTATCAAGCTGATGTCCCTGTATGGAATTTGCACATAATTTACATTGTCTTAAAACCACTATGTGACAATTAGCATAACGAGTAATACATGAAGTTTGGTTTCTCAGTAAACAGTGAAAATGTCAATGGTTAAAAACAGTATTACAAATAAAAGTGAACTGTCTTGAACTTCCAGTCTGAACAAAAACAGGCTTCAAACACAATGGGAATAAATGGTGTCATGTCCAATCATACAGAGAGCAAATCATCAGAACATTCTACTTTCTCTTCTCTGGTCAAACCTGAGCATGAAGCAGTCAGCAGTGTTAAACTACTCCATCTTCATAGCTAATTATTATAAATGCATAACCAAAGAAACAACAAACCCGTCACACTCACCAGTATAAAAGAGAAACTGGATGAAGTACTTCTGGTTGAGCTCTCCAACACAATTATTAATCCTAAATATCATTAAAGCACACATTCAGACAAAAATAGACCAATAAATAAAAAAAGGGAGTGAAGATAAAAATAGCAAAGGAATTAAAAACAGATTAAATGTAAAGCTCAACAGACACAGATAGAGGAGCGTGAGACTGACCACGGGCAGTGGTGATCCATGCGTCTGATGCAGCGCTGACACACTCGACAGTGATGTGCTCGAGGAGGACGATATGTTTCACAACGACTACACACAGTCCAGCCTTCACAAGCCTTATAAAATAAAACAAGTCACAATAAATGCACAATAATACTTCTATTTAAGTATGACACATTCAGTGATCAACATTTATTTAACAATAGAATTCTAAAGTGATATTGAACTTTTTTCTCAGACATATTGCCCCACTTTTGATTTGTTTACTGTTTGTTACCCAAAGTTAACTTAGTCTTTAAAAGACTGTAGTCTTTTACTTAAGCTCTAAAAATTCTGTATACATGCAAACTTTACCTTCCATAATATACCATTTATTAAGTACATTTTTGACTTTGTTCAGTAAAACCATCACTTGTCATATAATAAATCACTAACACTGACAGGAAAAAGGAATCAACCTTTAATACTATTCGCAACCCAGAAAAGACTAACAAAAAGCAGATTTAGGTCTAAACCTTAATGCTACCCTGTTATAGTTTAAGCAGCATGTGTTGTTGGACAGTAAACTGTTACCTCACCCTGTCATTCACACGACTGGACTGAGACCTTAAGTCTGAGAAATCAATGGCTGTCTCAGGAAGAGGAACCATACCTTCAAGAAGAAAACAAAAATGTATAAATCACATTACATACAATAAAAGTGTGTGTGTGTGGAGGCCTGGAAAAGCTCTCATTTCTCTGATTACAAACATCTACCACTTCAGACTCTGACTCACTGCCTGAATTAAAAGTCCCTCAGTGTTTAATCTGTTCACTCTTTCATTTGTGCTGAAAATCCCCGATTCATTCTGTCAGTTGTGTTACATGTATTATGAGAGATGTTTTATTAGATCAGACTTCAAATGTTAGTTGTTTTACAGGTTGTGCAAGCAATTCTCTCTGATTGAAATAAGAGAAAAAAGAATTACAGACATCTTAAAAGCCACCATCTGATTACAGCCTGTATTGATTGTGTCCTTTTCCATAAGACACATTTATATACACAGAAATCATGACGTTCACAGAATAAATCATAGTTAGTGAACAACTGGCTCTTTTACACAACAATCTCTGTGGGACGATGGCAAGGTCAGAATGTAGACAAAACATTTCCTCATTGTTCTTGTGGAATATACTTATGCTTTCTTAAAATGGCAAAGTAAACGATATGGCCAAAAGTATGTGCCCCCTGACCATCACACCTATGTGATTGTTCCCACAAACTCATTTTTTGGGCTTTCTCTGTTTAACTATACAGTTTCCTTCAGTAGAACTAAGAGTCCAAACCCTGCTCCATCATGACGATGCCCCTGTACACAAAGCAGCTCCATCAAGGCATGGTGTGGAGGTAAAGGTTGGACATGAACACCGACTGAACCCCAGACCTCCTCACCAACATCAGTGTCTGATCTCACTAATGCTCTTGTAGCTGAATGATCACTAATCCACACAGACACAATCCAACATCTAGTGGAGAACCTTCCAGAAGACTTGAGGGGACAGAATCCATATTCATGCCTATGCTTTTGGAACAAGATGTTCAACAATCCTATATTCTGGGTGTAATGGTGGGTGGTGGGGTGAGTTGGCTGTCATTATAAATTTTTCACCATTTTTTGTGTTTTACACATTATATTTTAAAAACTCCATTATATTTTTATATTTATTTAAAATGTGTTCTATTTGTTTTACATGTCTGAGGTAGTTTTTACATGGGATGAATTATACATACAACAAAAGTATTCTGTGTTTAATAAGAGCACAGCTTTAATAAATATTGAGTAATAAATATATTTGGTATATCGTGAGTTTCCAAATGGTCAGGGACGCTTTAGAGAAAGTACTAACTGATAGAGCTAAATATTTATTATTCATGTATTTGGTAAATATATTCTATAATATACATTTATTTTAGTCCAAAGTTATTGTTAATACAAAAGTGTCTAGTGTTATTAACATTTAGATAGTTTTCAATATTGATGTAATTAGTACACTCATTAATTTCAAGCCATAAAATACATTAACAATATAAACGCTTAATATAATATTGATAGGTTACAACCTGCTTGTCCATTAACTGAGGTTTTCTGAACTACACTATAGAATCATGAGACCTACATGAGACCTACATGAGACATACATCAGACCTACATCAGACCTACATCAGACCTACATCAGACCTACATGAACACAGATGTGTGTAAATGAAGCTCACCTGGATCTGAGAACACTGCTTTTGAATGACAAGCCAGAAGCAGCAGTAATATGACATTAAAGACAGACCCATGAAGTGAACACCAAACACTGTGGAGAGAAAAGACACGTGTGTCACAGTGCTTTAAGTGGGAGATAAACACACACCAACATATACACGTACACAACACATGTACACCACACACACATGTACACCACACACACGTACACAACACATGTACACAACACACGTAACAACACACGTAACAACACATGTACACCACACACATGTACACCACACACACATGTACACCACACACACACACACGTACACAACAAACACACGTACACAACACACACGTACACAACACACACGTAAACAACACACACACACACGTAAACAACACACACACACACGTAAACAACACACACACACGTAAACAACACACACACACGTAAACAACACACACACACGTAAACAACACACAGACACGTAAACAACACACACACACGTACACAACACACACACACGTACACAACACACACGTAAACAACACACACACGTACACAACACACACACGTACACAACACACACACGTACACAACACACACACGTACACAACACACACGTACACAACACACACGTAAACAACACACACGTAAACAACACACACACACACACACGTAAACAACACACACACACACACGTAAACAACACACACACACGTAAACAACACACACACACGTAAACAACACACACACACGTAAACAACACACACACACGTAAACAACACACACACACGTACACAACACACACGTACACAACACACACACGTACACAACACACACACGTACACAACACACACACGTACACAACACACACACGTACACAACACACACGTAAACAACACACACGTAAACAACACACACGTAAACAACACACACACACACACACGTAAACAACACACACACACACGTAAACAACACACACACGTACACAACACACACGTAAACAACACACACACGTACACAACACACACGTAAACAACACACACGTAAACAACACACACACACACACACACGTAAACAACACACACACACACGTAAACAACACACACACACACGTACACAACACACACGTAAACAACACACACACACGTAAACAACACACACACGTACACAACACACACGTAAACAACACACACGTAAACAACACACACGTAAACAACACACACACACACACGTAAACAACACACACGTAAACAACACACACACACACACACGTAAACAACACACACACACACAACACACACGTAAACAACACACACACACGTAAACAACACACACACGTACACAACACACACGTACACAACACACACGTACACAACACACACGTAAACAACACACACACGTACACAGACACTAACCCAAGTGAGCAGGAGAGTTCTTACCTTCCAGAGTAAGCTGGGATCAGTACATACTGGATAACAACATAATCGGCGTAAAACACACTAAAATAAGTCAGAATGAGACACAGAAATCCGCACGGGTCTCTCCGACAACGCAGCACAGCCATCTTAACATTCCCTACTTCCGTATGTGACGTAATCCGTATGGTCCAATCACAATCGCGGGCTGTCATTAGATCATAAACGTTATTTCTAACGTTGTTCAGTTTGACTAATATCACAGACACGAAATGAAATGAAATATAATGTAATACCGGCTCCTGAATAGGTTTGTTCCTCATTGTAGAATGTTTGCGTTTATTTATCCTATTTAAATGTCACTAACACTAATGTTCAGGTCACACTAGATCACCTGATCATCATGACCCCTGTCCAGGTCACACTGGATCACCTGATCATCATGACCCCTGTCCAGGTCACACTGGATCACCTGATCATCATGACCCCTGTCCAGGTCACACTGGATCACCTGATCATCATGACCCCTGTCCAGGTCACACTGGATCACCTGATCATCATGACCCCTGTCCAGGTCACACTGGATCACCTGATCACCATGACCCCTGTCCAGGTCACACTGGATCACCTGATCACCATGACCCCTGTCCAGGTCACACTGGATCACCTGATCACCATGACCCCTGTCCAGGTCACACTGGATCACCTGATCACCATGACCCCTGTCCAGGTCACACTGGATCACCTGATCACCATGACCCCTGTCCAGGTCACACTGGATCACCTGATCACCATGACCCCTGTCCAGGTCACACTGGATCACCTGATCACCATGACCCCTGTCCAGGTCACACTGGATCACCTGATCACCATGACCCCTGTCCAGGTCACACTGGATCACCTGATCACCATGACCCCTGTCCAGGTCACACTGGATCACCTGATCACCATGACCCCTGTCCAGGTCACACTGGATCACCTGATCATCATGACCCCTGTCCAGGTCACACTGGATCACCTGATCATTTACATTTACGGCATTTAGCAGACACCCTTATCCAGAGTGACTTACAACTGAGCAACTGAGGGTTAAGGGCCTTGCTCAGGGGCCCAGCAGTGGCAGCCTGGTGGACCTGGGGTCATGATCATCATGATCATCATGATCATTCATGATCATCATGACCCCTGTCCAGGTCACACTGGATCACCTGATCATCATGACCCCTGTTCAGGTCACACTGGATCACCTGAGCCACATATTACATTAGAATTAACACAGGATCCTGACACAGGCTCAGAGTTCAGTGGCTGGGACTTAAACCTGGGCTCCACCGATGAGAGCGCAGGCTCCTGCCTTGTGTTTAGCTATTGAATGATCTTCAAAGATTAACCCCTTATCTGTATAGTCACCTTAGTGTGAGTACTTACTGATACTAGAAATATTTTAAACAGTACATTATTTCTACAGCAGAATGATCAGACCTATATAGTAATTACCAGCTGAATTCACAGGATGGAATTAAACAAAATAAAAAAGCACAATAGTTTCTTTAAAAGAAGAAGAAGAAGAAGAAAATGGACATGAAAAGAAAGAAAAATGGATAAGAATCCAATACCTGCTTTTGAGACAAATATACAAATGTACATTTTATACACGGTCACTGGTGGAAGGATAAACATGTCTTTATTTTTCAATTACAGAACAACAAGTTTTTCATTAAGAGCAATCTGAGCTTGAGTGAGATTCGCCAGGTACGTGACCATCAGGAGGTCCTGCAGAAAACAGATTACAAAGTAAGAATGATGAACAAAGGAAAACAAAATTCAGGAGGCATTAAAGACAATACAGAGGCACTTACATTAATGTTAGAGTTGAGCATGTTCTCAAAGTCCTCTGCTGAAATCTTGGGTACTTTGTTGACCAGATCCATTAGATAACGGCCAACACTGTTATCTGCTGTCACCTTTCCAGACTGATGGCCAAAAAAAAAAAAAAAAAAAAAAAAAAAAAAAATGAATTTGTATCTGCACACAAACTTCAGTTTAATTGCATTTTAATTGAAACAATCTGAACCAAAGAACATTTTTTGAGCAACTTGCACATTAATTTACATGTCACCAGATTTATTACATTGTAAGTTGACTTTTTATTTGAACTTTGGCTCAGTTTCCTAAATTCCCCACAATGCCACTGTGATAGAAGTGCAGTGAGGTTTTGGACTCATAGTGATGCTGTGGCACTTTAGTTCTATATGAACATATGGAATGTGTTTTAGGGTGGAGTTTACCAGCACATCCTCAATGTATGCCAGGACTATGGTGAGCATTTCCTGTATGCGTCCAGCTGAAGTAGCCACCTGAGACAAGTCAGACGTCAGGCCGTTAGTGCGACTGGGAGACGCACGAGTCCTCTGCAGGAGATCAACTAGAGAGAGACATGAAAACATTTCTGTTTAAGGAACACTGAGAAAAATGTATTCCTCTCAGTAGTACAAATAATGTGTGAATATCTGAAAATTTGTATGTGGGTTAGACTGCAGTTGTGCTTCAGAGAACATTTAAGAATCTGAACCTTCAAACTAACTTTGTACTGAATCTTTACTTCAGTGTGTAACCACGCGATTTTGAACTATTCCCAGTAAAACTGTAAGCCTTTCCCCTGCTGTGTGGCCAATTTTTAACTTTTTATTTTTTAAAGTTAAATGTTTCACCTTCTCAAATTTTTCTGATGAGACTTTCAGACAACCTACAGTTGTGTTCAACTCACTTTTAGAGAAAAGGCTTTTTGGTGATTTTTTCATTAAAAGCACTGATGCAGAATAAAATAAAGAGACTCAAGATGCATGGAAGAATCCGTCTTAATGTCCTGCGAGGGAAAAAACCTACAACACAATTTCAGGATCATTTCTGTGACTGACCTCCAATGCGCTCTGTGTCGTAGTAAACATACTTCACTGTTAAAGGTGTGAACATCACACCTACAGTTTTTCCCGGAACTCCCATCTGTGCACTGAGACGCAAAACCAGTCAGTCAGCACAAAAAGGCAGAACAAATCCAAAAATAATAAATGAAAAAAACTAGTGTGCTGACCTTACGTAGGCCCGAATGTTCATTTTGTTACTCTGCAGTGCTGTGTCCACAGTCAGGTGAATGGGGTTTTGAGCCTCCCGACTATAATACTCATGAATTAACACAGAATGTTCCGTTATGTCGTATCCAGTGGCGTACCTGTGAACACAGCAGGTCACTTTTTCAGAACAAATACAGCAGCTGTAAACATACACCAAAAATATAAAATAATTGCTACTGAAAACGCCTCGTGACCGAGCTGCCACTCACCAGCCGATGATGACTTCACTGGGAGAAACCTTCTTATGAAGCTCATACATGTTCTTTGCGAACTCCATGTCAACTGCCACCTGGTATTTTGTGTTCAAATACACAAAACATACAAAACTGACTTAAATCAAATCCTCTAAATCTAAAACCCCAGAATTTATAGGAAACACTGACGTCATGCAGCTATTACACTTAGTTTCACAGCATACACTTCAAACTCAAGTCCATTTATTTGGACCCCAATATTAGATCAGGAGTGTCCAATCTTATCCGCAAAGTCCTTGTGCAGATATTCATTCCAATCAAGCAGGAGACACAACTGATTAATCTGATCTTGGCCTGACTCGTTGTACCTACGAGCCCTTTGTGGATACGACTGGACACCCTGCTGTAGATTTACTGACTTAACTGAGTGTTGGGACTTTGTGGCCGAGTGGTTACGGTGATGACCGTAAGATGGACTGTGGATAAAGGTGTCTACTACATGCCATACATGAAGTTAGATAAATAATTACTGACACCCTGCGTACTCTAATGTGGGGGAAATAAATAAATAAATAAATGTTGGGTGTTGAAGATCAGGAACAGAATTAATAATAAGAGGAGTTTTGTAGTCCATATTGTCTGCACTAGTGAACGTTATAGTGATGGGAAGTCCGGCTCTTTTGGACAGTTCATTTTAATGAACCAGTTCAATAATCCAGTTCACCAGTTCTTTTACGTCCTGACGTAATTCACAATGATGTAATGACATAAATAACTTCATCCTGCCGCTGCCGGCAGATATTAATACAATTTAACACATTTGAAAGTTCTTTGTAATCATAACTTTAGTTAAATACGTTTCTTACATTTAAGTTTTGCAACTAAAACACACAGTACAGGTATTAATGTGCAAACGTGTGTGTTTTATGTGTCTTAAAGATATAAAGTTAATAAACTAATCTTCATCAACTTATAAAAACTTACAAAAAAGTATAATTTTGAAATGTTTCTTTCGCTCCATCAGTTGTTTCAAAAACTAATGTAAGTGAGTTAAACACTCATGTTGATAAGACATTAAATCATAACCATTTACATTTGTTGCTGTATCAGTTCAGTTATTTACGCATGCGCAGTAACAACAGCTCATCGGTTCTCGGACGCGTTTGAAAGAAACAGTTCTCAGTTCAGTGTACTAATGATTCACTGTATCGGTTCAGTGATTCAAGCATGCGCAGTATCAACAGCTCGAGCTCACAGTTCTCTCAGCACATGTCTCAGTTCAGTGTACAGGAGTTACATAAACTCAGGGATATTAGTTTATTGTCAGGGATGACCGGAAGTGAGGAACTTTAGTAACTTGTGGATCAGCGCTGACTCAAGACGCGAACTGTTTAGAACGAATCAGTCCGATTTGGTGAACCGGTTCATCCAGTTCACTGAAAAGAACCGGTTCAAAAGAACGATTCGTTGACGAACCACGTTATGTAGTGACTGTGATCTCATGTGGACATGTTTGTGTTTCAGACACTGAATTAAACACAAAATTCTGGTCCTCACCTCATCTTCAGACTCATTGTGTGGAACAGAGAAACAGTTGGTGACCTCTACAGAATGTTTATCTATAGTTCCTGTAAAGAAACACATGTTTATGTACAGAAACACAATCATTCTGCCACATGTCCGTCTGTAACGCCTGCATTTAGCTTCACTGGACAATCAGAGTACATGTCGTACAAAGTTATATTAAAGATCTCACCTAATAACGTCCCGATCACACGGCTCGCGCCCTCATTTCTGCGCTCGTAGGAATCAACGATTGAAGCGAGAACCACAGGGTGGATTTTTACTACAGGGCCGTGAACCGCCATCTTTAACAGAGGAAGCGACACTGTGGTGGAAACCAGAGAAGAAGTGAGTCACTAACGTCACTTCCGTTTCTGCCCCCTAGTGGCGAGAGACAGAGAGAGAGAGAGAGAGAGAGAGAGAGAGAGAGAGAGGAACAGGAGTTAAACAAAAGCGAAATAAAAGCAGTTACTGAACAGTAAAAACCTAAATAGTAAAAAAAAAAAAAAAAAAGAGTAAAGTAATAAAATAAATTAAGTAAAATGTCCGCAAGAATAAATAAAATTATACAAGTTTTTTTTTCAATGGAGTTTTATTGAAATATATCACAGTAGGTACAAAATAGGCTTTGTGCAAATGGGTAGAATGTGTAATATCATGATTGTTGGGTCTATGGTCGTGTGTGTGTGTGTGTGTGTGTGTGTGTGTGTGTGTGAAGAACCAATAATGGCAGACTGGTGGTCTGATGAGTCTGATGATTTAAATAAAGTCTGATCTACATTTCACAATCCACAACCCAAGTGATTAGTATCGGTTCAGACTCTCGTTGTCCTGTGAGTTGCTGGTGGTTTGTAGATTTGTATGTAATAAAGTACAGATCCTAAGAATACTGCTTTACGGAGCACTGGGCTGAACTGGATTATTGTCTCTGAGATCATGTGCCCTAGAACAGACTACTTGGTAATGCATAAGCACTTAAAATGACTTGGTTCTGTGTTACAGCGCAGACTGGTTCATCAACGAATTCTCAAAATTCAATGTCTTAAATCGGGGGTCAACCAAATTAATATGATAATAAATCCACCACCTACAGAGGGAGTGATTCAGCAGAACACAATTGAGATAAATCCAAGGAATTATTTATGGAAACAATCGTTTTTATTGTTTATCCAATGCCAGACCAACTGTAGACAACCATCTCACTATATCTGATTGTAGAGATAGACAAAAATGTTACTGATAAATGCTGATCTAAGAAATAAATTTTTTGTAGGTTTCTGAGACTCTTGTTGTTGATATGACAAAGAAATGTTCAAACATCAGTGCAGAAAGAAATAAAAAGAATTAACAAAGAGCCAGTCTATTGAAGACATTCTCCTTTGTGGACGACTCCATGGGGAAATTTACAGTAGTCATATACCACTTTGTCCTTTTCAGGGCTGCGATTTCACAGTGACGGCATTTTAGCATTAGATCTTCTGATGATAATTATATGTTGAAATATTAAATGTTTAGTTAAATGTTTATTTAGCACTGTGAAATGAATACATTTATGGCATTGCCTTGGTTATTTTAATAAATTTCTTGTAAAGAAAGAATATTAAAAGGCCCAAAGTTGCTGGACAATAACTGCATGAATATACAGATAATAAAAGGCATACATTCATTACTCATCAAAAAGGAGACATTTTCATATAATATTTTTGGATTTTTATTAATGAACAAGATGTAGTGATTTTTTTGAATATTTACAGTTGCATTTTATGTTTTGGATCAAGCGCCTGTTGTTACTAATATTATAGCAGCTAAAAACATTTGTTCCCTAAGAATCTGTTCCCTTTATTCCTTCTCCTATTCCTATTGTTAAGTTAATAACAATAAAAAAAGCTCCTTTATTTGTCATGAACACTTTCCTCTAGTGGAAAACCTAGCAACTATTACAAAGTTATGACACTTGAGATAAATTTCTCCTTATAGAATATGAGAATATATTTTATTCTATAACAACAATGTTAAAGTTCATTATTTGGAGAGGATTGTACAGTCTGAATGCTGAACATGTCCCTGTGACATAAAGGGTTAGAAAGAGTGCATTAATAAAACCCTGTAATTTACAACTTCACGTGTTTCATCAGTTTATTGCATGAGCACACATCTATGGAGTAACATAAAGAAAACAGACATTTCATCCACAGCCAGCAAACAAAGAAGCAGAAATTCTGTAATAATATTAGAAAACAAGCTGACTTCAATGCCAACTTAATTTACAGAAACATTATGCAATTCAACCACTTTACAAAAAATATCAAAATAATACAATGTTCAAAAATAATCAATTTGTATATTTGTGTGTGTGTGTGTGTGTGTGTGTGTGTGTGTGTGTGAGTGTGAGTGCGTGTGTGTGTGTTTACACCCAGGACGGCTCTACACTCGTGTGCCAGAAAACACCTCTGGCCTTTTAAATCACAGCTCATCCTATCCACATAATTTGAACTGCAGCATCACAGTCTGATATTCTTCAGTAAAAGCATCACATAAACTCTGAAACAAAAAACTAAACAGAATAAGAAATCACATAAAAACCAATATGTCTAAATAAATATCAAATTCTCATCCCCTGTGTGCCATTTTACTCAAACAGATCTTTATTTTCTTTATTAACAAATTTTTATCTTTCTATTCATTTCGAAAATGTAAACAATGTACAGTACATATTCATATTATATTTATCTAATGTTTTGAAAAGACATCATTCTTAAAGAATGTGTGTAAAATTTAATATAATGATTATGATTTACTCAGTTTTGAAAACTCTTATATCTATATCTAAAATATATATCTATATATAAAGTCCAAAATCTTCATCACACAGAAGACGATCAGAGCTGGTACAATGTCTGGATGCCTCGTGAGGGGTAGAAAGAGAGAAGCAGTGGAGAGGAATTAACGTAGCTGCTGTTCATAATATTAACAAGCACTAGATGATAATGTGCATTTGGTCTGATGTAATAGAGCACAATATTATGGGATGTATTATGTGTACGTCTGACTAAAGAGATGAGTTTTTAATCTACATTTAAACTGTGAAAGTGTGTCTGAGCCCCGAACACTATCAGGAAGACTATTCCAGAGTTTGGGAGCTAAATAAGAAAACGCTCTACCACCTTTAGTAGACTTAGATATTCTGGGAACTACCAGAAGTCCTGAGTTTTGTGATCTCAGAGAGCGTGAAGGATTGTAACGTGTTAGAAGACTAGTTAGATACATGGGAGCTAAACCATTAAGAGCCTTGTACGTAAGTAGCAGCAGTTTGTAATCAATTCTAAACTTAACAGGTAGCCAGTGTAGAGATGATAAAATTCTGGCAGCTGCATTTTGGACTCACTGTAGCCTATTTATTGATGCAGGACAACCACCTAGTAATTTTTTCCAAGTTGTGTGACAGACAGACAGGCCAGGAGATGAACTGTCAGCACTGCACAGCTAATGTAGCTAGTCAGATAGAGACTAGAGACAGAATCACATCAACTTTACTGTTATTTGCTCTTGCTGACATCAAACTTGAAGAGAACACAAGTTTACCTGATTGCTGTTCTCACATTTCACTCTCATTTTGTTTCTTTTTTCTCTTTTCATGGCCAGATGGATAGCTCCACTTCATATTGTCATCTACACAGTAAACATTAACACACGCTGTAAAATGAGGCAGGGGGAGGCGTTTTTTTTGCAATTTTTTGTAATTTGCGGGGCCCTACGCAACTTGCGTAGTGAGCGTATAGGGCCTTCATTGAAATAGCGTATGCAAAAATGTATCATGTCCTCTGTCTGTTTAGTCTCCTTTAAAAGATCCAAAGATTTACCACAGGAAAAACACAAAGAAGCCAACTGGCTAAAATGGACAAAACATTGTTGTCTCAAACCATGGACAGACTTTCATGAAAAGTTTAATTGATGCAAAGGATCAAACAAGCATTTTATTTTTCATGGTTTGTAAAAGTGTTTCACCTTCGTAAATAAATTTTTGTTCATGCTGTTCTGTTTGCACTTCTCGACCACTTTTTGGCAAGCAAAATAATTTTCAGTGCATCAACCTTTACCATGAATGGCACATTGGCATGACCAGATAAACATAAGGCCTGATGTCATGTCAAATTTTATGTAAAACACAGTCAGCCAAGGCTCATACACAAATAGTACTTAAGATATCTTAGGTAATATTTCTAAAACCTATTTTGATTATAAACACATTATAAGGCAGATAATAAGAAAATGAAGTAAATACACAATAAATATGATGTTTTTTCTTTTCACCATAATGTCATGAATGATTATAGTGGTACAAAAACCCAGTGAGTGTTTTGTTCCATTGGTTTTTTTGTTTCTCTCCATAAAATTGAACAAATTACCAAAAATAAATAACTTATTTTTTTCTCCAAACAATCTTGACAATCGTTAAAGACAGACATCCCAAGTGTCCCGGAAGTTCCGGGAGTCTCGCGCATATTGATAGGGGCTTCCTGATGACCGCCAAATTAGTCACAATCTCCAGGAATCGGGGGTGAGGCCAAGATGGCGTCGTGAGAGGACGGTTTTGCTGTGGCTCTTAAAAACTTTGCTCAAATCCCGGTTTAATTTCTAATCTGTTCATGTTCAGATCTAATTCAAAGGTACTGTTTGCTTTATGAGTTAACTGCACTTAAACATATATTTTTTCCTTTGCACATTTTTGTTAAGTTTTGCAGACGCACTTATTGCCACCTAAAAAAAAAAGAAACGCACCTTGCTATGCACAGCTATGCAAGGAGAATGCTGAGCTCTGATATGGATGCTGTTGCTGGACAGTCTAATGGACTCGTGCCTTTACACCTGAATCCTGCCAAAAAACGAGTTCTGATAGTCCAGCGGTAAGTGATACTACGCTAATGAGATTCATGCAGAGAATGGAGGCTATGCACGAAGAAACTTTGCGCCGAATTCAAGGAGTTGAAAAGATGGTCATTGAGAACTTGAACTCTATTAAGCAGATAATCAGCTGTCTGAATGAAAAAACTGACGAAATGGAAAGAAAAATTGGAAAATTGGAGAAAGAAAACGCCGAACTTCACAACAAATGTGACGATTTGGATGCTTAGAAGAGAAGATGGAATCTGCGTGTCGCTGGTATTCCGGTGAAATCAGGAGAGAACGTGAAGCAGATGGTCATCGACCTCTTCAGTCAGTCGGCTGGGGCCTCGTTCTGCTGCGGAAAAATCCTCCCGTCGTATAATAGTCCTGTTTTCGTCGTGTTCCCAGCGGGACAAAGTCTGGAAAGACGTCAAAACCTCCAATGTTCTCAGGGAAAAGAAGATTATGGTATTCAAGGACCTTTCGCAGGAAGACAAGGATGCAAGGGCTCTTCTGTGGCCGACGGTGGAGAGGGCGAGAAGAGAAGGAAAGCATGCTGGCTTTCACGGTCCCTTCGCTGTTATTGAAGGTAAAAGACTGACAGATAAAGATGTGGTCAACAGGTCTAACGTTACTTAGTGCACTAGTAAAGTTTCTTCATGACCTTTTTCCCCCAGGGATTAGTGTGCGTTCTGCATAGGATTTGTGTTACATTATTATTATTTTTTTTTTGTGGGTGTGTTTTGAGAACCATTTGAGAAAGGTGAGTTGAACGGGTGTACTCTTTTAGTTCACTCAGTTACTTAGTTGTAATCGTTTGTTTGTTTTTTTCTTTCCTTGCATTGTTCATTGTTCATGTCATTGTCATTAATATCTTTTAACGCCAGGGGGCTCAGGGCTAGTGTAAAGGAAAGCTTTTTTTTGTTTGCTAAGAAACACAAGTCAGATTTTTGTTTCCTTCAGGAGTGTCATTCTACTAAAGATGATTACAAATGGTGGAAGTCTCAGTGGGGTAATGATATTTGGAGTTCACATGGCAGAGAAATTGAGAAATACATTTAATGGGGATATTTTAGGATCAGATTCAGATAGTTTGGGCCACTTTCTTTTATTAGTGGTTTCACTTAACCAACGAACAGTAATTCTGGGAAATATATATGGATACAATACTTCTTTAGATAAAAACATTTTCTTTGACAAGTTAGATGAGAAACTTACATATCGCTCGAATAAATTCCCTAATGCACTTTTTATATTAGGAGGAGACTTTAATGTATCAATTAATAATTCTTTGGATAAGGTATCCACCAAAAAGGACAGCATGTTTTAGCCCTGCATTGCTAGGACTAATAGATAAATTTGAATTGGTGGACATTTGGAGAAAAAAGATACCCAGATAATTTGGAGTTTACCTGGGCCAACAAAAATTGCTCAAGACAATCTCAAAATAACTGTTGGCTTATATCAAAATGTATGTCCAAATTTGATTGACATGTTGGCATTCAATGTACTCCTTTGACTGACCACAAAACTATCTTTATTAATACCCCTTTAACGGTGTTATGAGAGCCATGAGGGCTCCCTCTGCTGGCCTGCAGAGGATTTGCTGCACGTTATCATCAGGACTCTAATTCCCACTATCCATTGCACCACCAACTCAGTACATCTGTTTCCTGTTTGTAATCACCTGGTCTATTTAAGCTCACTCAGAACTCTCTTACGACGCGAAGTATTGTTAGCCTGTCTGCATACCGAGCGTATTTCTCTGTTCTGTTTATTGCCTCGTTTTGACCCTGCCTGTTTTTCGTGTTTGTGATTGTTTGCTACCTGCCCTGACCTACGCCTGGATTATTGACTACTGCTTTTGGATTTCCTTTGTTGTTGCTGTTTGCCTGGTGTTTTGACCCTTGCCTGTTTTTGGATTGTGCAAATAAACCTGCATTTGGATCTAACCGGTTTCACGCCTATGACAAACGGCAGATTATGCACCAGGCCATAGCAAAGCCTCTTTGTGGAGACTTAATGTTACGCCAAACACAGAGGTGAAAGCCGAAGTGAAGGCAAACTGTTTTAATTCTACAAACACCTGGTGAGCAGAGATAAATATCCGGTGGTGCGCTAGAGAGCGCGGCCCACGAAGTCCGGAAGAGAGTGCTAACGGCGTGTTGGAAGCACGCCGAACCATTGGTAATAACGGACGCTGGTTAGCGTGAGAGAGGGGATCTTATAGGGTTGGTGATGAGGTAGAAACGAGAGTCAGGTGTGTGTATTTAGTACGCCGGCGAGCCGCTCCGTGCGGGCGGGGCACGCATGGGAGAAGAGTCAGGTAGCTCCCTGACACCACCCCCCCCTCCAGGGGCGGCACCGGACGCCCTGACCCTACGACGAGGACGACCCCTAGCCCTGGGCGGTGCGGGTGGGCAGTATGGAAATCTGCCAGCAGGCCCGGGTCCAGCACGTCCTGTCGTGCTACCCAAGACTGATCCTCCGCGCCGTACCCTTCCCAGTCCACCAGGTATTCGAGGCGACCCCCACGCCTCCTGGAGTCAAGGACCTCCCGCACTGCATAGACGCCCGGCTGAGCTACGACCTCCGGCTGGACGGGCTCCACGGGGCCACCTGGAGGGCGAGAAATGGGCGAGACACACGGCTTCAGCAGGGACACGTGAAAGGTTGGGTGTATGCGGTACCCCGGTGGCAGCTCCAGCCGGTAGGACACGTCACTAATCCTCCTGGCGATCCTGAACGGCCCAATGAACCGGGGGCTGAGCTTGCGGCACGGCAGTTTCATCTTCAGGTCCTTCGTAGAGAGCCACACTCGATCCCCGGGGCGGTAACCTGGAGACTCCAGACGTCTCGCGTCGGCGTGCCGGCGGGTGGTGCGGAGGGCCCGACACAACTGGGTGTGCGCCGATTCCCAGACCCGGTTGCTCTCCCGGAACCAGGCGTCCACTGAAGGCACGTCGCTGGGCTGATCCGACCAGGGGAACAAGTGCGGCTGGAACCCCAGCACGCATTGGAAAGGGGTGAGGCCTGTGGAGTCCTGGCGAAGCGAGTTCTGAGCATACTCCGCCCAGGGTAAGAACCGTGCCCAATCTCCCTGATCTTGGCTGCAGTAAGTCCTCAAGTACCTGTTCAGCTCCTGTATCTTGCGTTCCGCCTGGCCGTTGGACTGAGGGTGGTAACCCGACGTCAGATTTACTGACACCCCCAGGAGCCGGAAGAAGGCACGCCAAACCCGAGAGGAGAATTGGGGCCCACGGTCCGAAACTATCTCCTCCGGGAGACCAAAGTTCCTGAATACGTGATGAAACAAGGCCTCGGCCGTCTCGAGGGCCGTGGGCAACCCCTTTAGAGGCACAAGTCAGCAGGCCTTAGAGAAGCGATCCACCGCTACCAGGATACACGTGTTTCCCCCCGACCGTGGCAAGTCGGTCACAAAGTCGATGCCTAGGTGTGACCAGGGGCGCTGAGGGACGGGGAGCGGCACCAACTTGCCGACGGGCAGGTGGCGAGGTACCTTGGCCATGGCGCAGGTGGAACACTCCTGGACGTAGCGGGTAACCTCTTCTGCCGTCCTTGGCCACCAGTAGCGAGCCTGAAGGAGCTGGACCGTCCTCCTCTCTCCTGGGTGACCCGTGCCCGGTCCCTCATGGACCGACTGGATTAGCTCCCCGCGGCAGGATGTGGGAACAAAAACCCTTCCCTCAGGGCACCCTCTGGGGGCGGGCTCCCTGACGGAGGCTGCACGGATCTCGCTGTCCATGTCCCAGACATTAGGCCCCACGACGATCGAAGGAGGGAGAATGGGGTCCGGATGTCTGGGTTCCTCAGGCCCGAATATCCGGGACAGGGCGTCGGCCTTTCCGTTGAGCGCCCCAGCTCGGTAGGTGACTTGAAACTGGAACCGAGTGAAGAAGAGGGCCCAACGAGCCTGCCGGGCATTGAGTCTCCGGGCCTCCGCAGGTACTGAAGATTCTTGTGGTCTGTGATCACAGTGAATGGGTGCTCTGCTCCCTCCAACCAGTGCCTCCACTCGTCCAGGGCGAGCTTGATAGCCAGAAGCTCCCGGTTGCCGATGTCGTAGTTCTGCTCTGCGGCCGAGAGCTTGTGGGAGAAGAAAGCGCACGGGTGGAGCTGTGGTGGGGTGCCTGATTGCTGAGAGAGAGCAGCCCCCACCCCCGTCGAGGAGGCGTCCACCTCCACTACAAAGGGCTTCCGGGGGTCTGGATGACGCAACACGGGAGCGGAGCAAAAGCGCTGGCGGAGCTCCTCAAACGCCCCCTGGGCCTCCTTGGTCCACCTCAGGGTCCGCGCATTACCCCTGAGGAGAGAAGTGAGGGGAGCGGTGATCAGGCTGTACCCCTGAATGAACCGACGGTAAAAGTTAGCGAAGCCCAAGAAGCGTTGGAGTTCCTTAATAGTCTCCGGAACGGGCCAGCTCTTCACTGCTTTAACTTTCCTGTCGTTCATCTGTATACCCCGTGCGCTGATGACGTAGCCCAGAAACTGTACCTCCTTACAGTGAAACTCGCACTTGGAGAGGTTGAGGTAGAGCTGTTGGGAACGAAGTGCCCCTAGGACCTCACGGACGTGGTGATGGTGTTCCTCTAGGTTCCTTGAATATATCAGAATGTCATCGATGTAAACCATGACGAACCTTTGTAAGAAGGGTCGGAGCACCTCGTTCATGAACCCCTGGAACACAGCTGGGGCGATAGATAGGCCGTACGGCATGACCCGGTATTCGTAGTGTCCGAAGGGCGTTATGAAGGCGGTCTTCCACTCGTCCCCCTTCCTGATACGAACCAGGTTATACGCGCTCCGGAGATCCAGTTTAGAAAACACCCGTGCCTCTCGCAGGGCCTCCAGAGCTGCTGGGACCAGCGGGAGAGGGTAAGGGAGAGGGGAGATCTGGGCGTTGAGCTGTCGGTAATCGATGCAGGGACGTAGCCCCCCGTCCTTCTTTCCCACAAAGAAGAAGCTCGACGCAGCCGGGGAGGATGAGTTCGTGATAAACCCCTGCCGGAGCGCCTGCTGGATGTACTCCTCCATGGCCTGATGTTCTGTAGCAGAAAGGGGATAGACTCGGCCCTTCGGCAGCTTAGCCCCGGGAAGCAGGTCGATGCAGCAGTCCCCGCGCCGGTGAGGGGGGAGACGAGTAGCTGCCTTGAAGTCCTTGAAGGCCTGGTACTCCGTGGGGATCTCTGCCTGCTGGGATGTCGTGGCTTCCTCCACCCTGGTGGCGCCTACCAGGGCTTTGGGGACCCTGGATGGAAGCGGAGAGAGGCAGTGTTCCCGGCAGTGGCTACTCCATTGCAGGATATCGCAGGGGTCCCAGGAGCATGCAGGGGCGTGTTGTTTCAGCCAGGGCCTACCCAGGATCACGCTGACAGTGGACTCGTCGAGCACCATGAACCTTATCTCCTCTCTATGGAACAGCCCCACGCATAGAGTCACTATGGGCGCACAGTACTTCACCCAGCCCCGACCTAGTGGGCGTCACTGGATGGTCTGGACGGCTAAGTCCTGGGAACCCCTCTCCCGGGGGAGCTGCAAGCTGTTGAGGCAGGCTTGGGATATGAAGTTCCCTGCCGAACCTGAGTCCACCAGCGCATCCACAGAGAGAGAGCGAGAGGGAGTTAGAAGCGTCACCGGGAGTGTGGACAGAGTAGAAATGTCTGACGGAAACTCTACCGTACTCACCGCTGCCGGAGCATGACACGTGGGGCAACAGCCACTGGAGTAGCCCGGGCTCCCACCATACCGGTCTTTGCCCGAAGCCCGGCGGCTATTTCCCCCCCACCGGGGAAGCCTCTGAGAACCCAGCTGCATGGGTTCGGCGTCAGCTGTGGCCGCCAGTCCAGGCTGTTCCCCCGAGGTGGGCGACCTGGGGAGGCATGCGGACAGTCGCTGGGAAAGTCCTAAGGATCTCCCAATGAAGTCCTCCAGGCCCGTAGCGTCATCAAACACCGCCATGGCCTGTTTAATCTCGGGAGAGAGACCCCGCCGATATACTCCCAGTAGCGCCGCCTCGTTCCAGCCACTAGATGCCGCCAAGGTGCGGAAACGCAAGCTGTACGCCGTGATGTCATCCTTCCCCTGGCGCAAGCTAAGCAGCTGGTCCGCTGTGGATAGGACCCCGGAAGCGGCACTGAAAACCTCGCGAAGGTGTGCCGCGAAATGCTCGTATACCTCCATCATGGGGCTGTCAGAATCCCACAAGGCCTGAGCCCAAGCTAGCGCTCTTCCGGACAGGAGCGAAATGAGGAACGCCACCTTGGAGCGCTCGGAAGGGAAGCGCTGAGAAAAAGTTCCTGGGAGTGCCATGGGACTGCCGGTGACAATGGGGGTTTCCGGACGAGCAGCAGTGGGGGGAAAGGCGGCTCGAAGCGCGGCGACCAGATCCCGAACCGGATCGGGGAGTGTGCTGGGCAGGTTCTCCATATTCCGGTAGGAAAAAATAATTTCCCTTTTTTTTTTTTTTTTTTTTTTTTTTTTTTCTTATTGTTAGGTCCGTTATTCTGTTACGCCAAACACAGAGGTGAAAGCCGAAGTGAAGGCAAACTGTTTTAATTCTACAAACACCTGGTGAGCAGAGATAAATATCCGGTGGTGCGCTAGAGAGCGCGGCCCACGAAGTCCGGAAGAGAGTGCTAACGGCGTGTTGGAAGCACGCCGAACCATTGGTAATAACGGACGCTGGTTAGCGTGAGAGAGGGAATCTTATAGGGTTGGTGATGAGGTAGAAACGAGAGTCAGGTGTGTGTATTTAGTACGCCGGCGAGCCGCTCCGTGCGGGCGGGGCACGCATGGGAGAAGAGTCAGGTAGCTCCCTGACACTTAACAGTTCACTATTAGAATTACCAGATTTAAAGGGTAAAATTAAAGAATTAATTGCTAACTATTGGAAAGTAGCTACAACTCAAAATTCTTTTTGTACCAATTGGGAGCTTCTAAAATTTGAGACTGGAATTTATTTAAGGAAAGTTGGAGCAGACTTAGCCAAAAAGAGAAGGGTTCTTGAGGACAGTCTGATTATGAAATTATCTCAAACCCGTAACATTAGTTGTATGTCGTTGGAGGAAAAATCTGAAATTGCAGCTTTACAAACTAAATTAGATGATTTATACTTAACGAAGGCTAGGAGTGCTTATATAAGATCCAGGAAAAGATGGCTTGAAGAAGGAGGACTTAATTCTGCATATTTCTTTAAGCATGAAAAACTGAATTTTACTCTCTCAACAATTGAGCAGTTATGTATTGATGGCAAAATCATAAAAGATCCAAAGATTATAACTAACTTTAGTTCCAATTTTTATAAAAATCTTTATAGTTCAAAATGTCCAGAGCAGAAAACCACTTTGTTTCTGGATTCAGTTAGTTGTATTAAAATTATCTCTGAAACTGATAAAATGTGTTGTGATGATAATGTTACTCATAAGGAAGTACAAAGCACAATTAAGAGCTTAAAAAGCAATAAATCCCCAGGATGTGATGGACTTACAGCTGAGCTGTACAAATTATTTGCCGATGAACTTTCTCCTTTTCTAACTAATGTTCTTAAAGGGAGTATTGACAAAGAAGCTTTGCCTCCTACGTTAACGCAGGGTATCATCACGCTAATTCCTAAACCAAAGAAAGATCTTACCAATTTGGACAATTACCGACCCATCACACTCCTCAACAATGATTATAAAATCTTTGCCATAGTATTTGCTAAAAGATTGAAAGAATGCTTGCATAGTATTATAGATGAGACTCTATAATATAGATTTATGAAGGACCGGCACATAATGAACAATATTAGATTAGTTTTAGATTTACTTGATTATAACAATTTGGTGGAACATAATAGTTTTATTCTTTTTCTGGATTTTTACAAAGCCTTTGATTCAGTGGAACATCATTTTATTTTTAAATCTCTGCAAAAAAATTGGTTTTGGTGAATTTTTTTGAACTCTTTATTACAACTGTGATAGTACATTCAAATGAAAATATAGTACTTCTCCTAGGTTTTACTTGTCACGTGGTATTAGACAAGGGTGTCCAATATCTCCTTATTTATTTTTATTAGTTTCTCAGATATTTGCTAATAGTACTAATTTACTAATAGTAGTCTTAGTGGTATCTCTATTGCTAACAAACAAATACTCATCAGTCAATTGGCTCATGGTACCACACTTTTTTTGCAAGATGCTAACCAAGTTCCATTAGCACTAGAGAATATCCAGCAATTCTCCAAGGCTTCAGGCTTATCCTTGAACCTTTCTAGATGTGAATTGATGTCCATCAAAGAATGTAGTTTGACAGAAATTTGTAATATTAAAGATAGGGATCAGGTATCTTATTTAGGTATTATTATTACAAAAAATGAATTAGGAAGATGCTCCATAAATTTTAATCCACTGATTGAGAATACACAAAGAAAACTTTGTACATGGCTCCAGAGAGATCTGTCATTAAAGGGCAGAATTTTACTTGCCAAAGCTGAGGGCTTGTCAAGATTAACATATGCCGCGCTTTCTCTGAGTGTCGACACCGCCATTCTTTAAAAAATTGATACAATGCTCCTCAACTTTGCATGGAAGAATAAAACTCATTTTGTCAGGAACTCTGTACTTATGAATACCATTGATAAGGGGGTTTAAATTTTCTCAATTTTACCAGATGGTCTACCTCCTCATTTCCTTCCACACCCATATGTGATGGTACCCACAGGAAATTTACCATAATTCCAGATTGTCTTATTCTAAATAGACTCTGCAACACTTGGAGCAATATTGATGTCACCAATTCCCATATTCTGTGGGTCCTCATTTGCAGTCCATCCAAAGCTTGATGGTTTTTTATACTCATATTCCCAGTAATTCTTCAAAACTTTCTTAACTGGATGACTATCCAACTGTCCCTTTACATTGATCCAATGTTGATCCAAAATCCTGATCCTGTCCTCCCACTCCATGCTGCCCATGAAGTTCTTCATTACAAGGGGCAGTCTCTGGAGGTTTCGGTCCCATTCAGGCGATGGAAATCGGCTGGCGACACCTTTCGGCCACAGAAAAGGAGAGACAGCATTCCCAGGGACTTTTCCTTTACTTTGGGGGGACTGGTCACATGGCTGCTTCATGTCCAGCTAAAGGCAGGGCTCGCCATTGAAGGAAGGGCCAGCAGTGAGCCCACAATCTCCAGCTCCCTCCAAACCACTTCTCAAGATTTGCATCTCTGATAACCATCAAGACAATTGCCTGGTAGCCTTCACTGACTCTGGAGCAGATTCAGAGTTTCTGAACAAGGAATTGGCCAACCAGCTGGGCATTAAGACTGAACCCTTGCCTTCTGTTCTCCAAGTCCGGGCACTGGATGGCCACATCTTACAAACCCAACCTGTACGCCTGACGGTTGCCGAACATTCCATAATTCCATCGCCACAAGCGCCCATTATGCTAGGATTCCCCTGGCTTCAGAAACACAATCCTTATCTTGGACTGGTGAACACACTGCCACATTCACTGCCTCGACTCAAAACCAGTCGCTAAGGAACCTCCACCAGACCTCAGCTCTGTGCCCCTGGACTACCATGACCTGGGAGTTGTCTTCAGCAAGACCAGAGCCTCCGTTCTCCTCGGCCCTACGACTGCGCCACTGACCTCCTGCCTGGAACTACTCCCCCCGTGGCTGCCTTTACCACCTGACCAGACCCGAGAGAGAGGCCATGGCACAGTATATCCAGGATTCTCTCAAGGCTGGCATCATTCATCCCTCTTCATCTCCAGTGGGGGCAGGGTTTTTCTTTGTGGGGGAAAAAAGGATGGTTCGCGCCGCCCTTGTATTGATTACCGAGAGCTTAACGCCACTACCATTAAGAACCAGTACCTGCCTCCCTTGACCTCTGCCTTTGAAATCCTCCAGGGAGCTAGCATTTTCTCAAAAGTGGACTTATGTAATGCCTACGACCTTATCCATATTCGGGAGGGAGACAAGTGGATAACAGCTTTCAATACCCCTTCAGGTCACTATGAATATCTGGTCATGCTGTTTGGCCTGACCAATGTACCGGCGGTTTTCCAGGCCTTGGTCAATGATGTCCTGTGAGACCTTCTGAACAAGTTTGTTTATTTGGATGATATTCTTATCTTTTCCTGCTCCTTAGAGGAACACAGAAACCATGTTCAAGATGTGCTCCAATGCCTCATTGAGAATCAACTGTATGAGAAAGCTGAGAAATGTGAATTCCACACCACCAGTACCACCTTTTTGGGCTTCATTCTCTCTCCTGGTAGCACACAGAAGGACTCCAACTTGGTTAAGGCAGTTGGGGACTGGCCAATCCCAGATAACAGAAAGCAGCTCCAGCACTTCCTGAGGTTTGCAAACTTTTATCGCAAGTTCATCGGGGGCTTCAGCACTGTTGGTGCCCCCCTACATTGGTGCTAACCTCCACACTTCAAGCCTTCATCTGGAATCCTGAAGCTGAGCAAGCTTTCACCAGACTCAAGGACCTCTTCACAATAGCTCCCATCCTGGCTCTACCCGACCCAGACCAGCAGTTTATTGTGGAGGTGGATGCATCCGATGTAGGCGTGGGGGCCATTCTGTCTCAGCGATCCGCCAAAGACAACTGGCTCCATTCCTGTGCTTTCTTCTCAAGGCCCCTCAGTCTGGCTGAACAGAAATATCCTATAGGCAAACGGGAACTCTTGGCTGTCAAGTTGGCCCTGGAGGAATGGCGGCACTGGTTGGAGGGTGCTGGGCAGCCCTTTCTAGTGTGGACGAACCACCGGAATCTTGAATATCTTTGCTCGGCCAAGTGTCTAAATTCCAGGCAAGCTCGTTGGGGTCTTTTCTTTGGACGTTTTATTTTCACCCTGTACTACGCGGGATTCCAAGAATGCCAAGCCGGACGCTCTATCTCAGCAATTCACCATGAAGGATGATGGAGAAAATGTCGTGGAACATATAATTCCTTTCTCTCGCCTTGATATTAAAAGGAGGGTCCAGCAGGCCACCTCCAGTCTCCTGGTTCCAGAGGGCTGTCCAGAGGGAAGGTTGTTCGTTCCTTACCATCTACGCTCCTAAGTCCTCCAATGCTGCCACAGCTCTCACCTGTTCTGTCACCCTGGCTCTGCCTGCACCTTGTCAGTCCTCCATCAGCGCTTCCGGTGGCCAAAGATAAGGAAGGATATCCGGGAGTTCGTGGAGGCATGTCCAGTCTGTGCTCAGCATAAGACACCCGGGGCCCCCCAGCCGGCTTGCTCCGTCCTCTTCCTGTCCCCAGGTGGCCCTAGTCTCACGTCTCCATAGACTTTGTTACGGGCTTACCCCCATCCTCTCTGTGGTGGATCGATTCTCCAAAATGGCCCATTTCATTGCCTTGCACAAACTTCCATCAGCTGAGGAAGCAGCCCTGCTCATGCTCCAGCATGTCTTTTGCCTGCATGGGCTCCCAGACAACAATGTGTCCGATCGTAGTCCTCAGTTCACCTCTAACTTCTGGAGAGAGTTTTGCCAGCTCCTGGGGGTCACCATAAGCCTGTCTTCTGGGTTCCACCCTCAGTCTAACGGACAAACTGAGCAGTTAAACCAGGAACTAGAAAAACTCCTCTGTTCCAAAGAACCTACGTCCTGGTCCTTTAACCTGGTGTGAGTGGAATATGCCCACAACTCTCTGCCGTTGGCTGCCAAGGGTCTCTCCCCCTTCCAGGCTACGTATGGATACCAACCTCCACTGTCCTCCAACCAGGAAATGGAGGCATCAGTTCCCTCTGCCCTTGCCCTGGTCAAGCATTGCCAACGTGTCTGGAGAAAGTCACGTGCAGTCCTACTCTGTACTTCTAGGAGCTACGCCCAGTGGGCCAATCGCAAGCGATGTCTGGCACCCCGTATCACGTTGGTCAGAGGGTTTGGCTATCCACCAGAGACCTACCACTTAAGGTTTCCTGCAGGAAACTTGCCCCACGCTTTGTTGGGCCTTTTCCCATCTCCAAGGTGCTCAATCCAGTGGCGGTTAGACTCAAGCTCCCCAGAGCCCTACGTATTCACCCTAGCTTCCATGTCTCCAGACTCAAGCCAGTTCAAGCCTGCATGCTGGTTTTGCCTGCCCTGTATTACTCTGCCTGCCTGTGTACCAGATTATTGGACCGTTTTTTACTCTGTGTTTTTGTCTCACACATCAGTGAGCAGTGAGACCGTCTTTGATGCTCCTTTAGAGCGTGTCCTGGTCCTGCTGACCCATGAGGGCGTTTATATATATTGAATATTTGATGTCATGCTCTGCTCTGACCTTGTGATGTCATTTGTTTATGACCTCTTCTTATGATCATTGAATTCTTTGCTTTGACCTAGAAATTCTATTTGTTCTGTTCTAATGAACATGTCCTGAACTCAGACACTCTGTGACAGTTAACAGTTTTTTCTGTAATTTCGATAATTCTTTTTCATTATAAACTCATCAACCCTCCTGTAAACACGTCAACCTTCACATCTGTTCTCTGCTTTTGGTGCTTATAGACATCACCAAATACTACACCTTTGTTTTGTATCAATGCTCTCCGTCTGTCTCAGTAAAGAGTTTTGCTGTTCAGTCACCATCTCTGTCTGGTTCATATGATATCAGCTCAGAGTTAGTGGCAGCGTAAATCAGAGTTCTTCTCTAAATCCAAGTAAAAAAATAAATTCCACCATCAGTGTTTGATTAATGTGTAAAACCAGATTTCATGCTGCAGTCTACAAATATAACAACAAACATTTACAGCATTTGGCAGCCCTTTTCCAACAAAGAGCTCTGTTTCATAGGAAAAGCAGTTTTACATAAAACCACACACACACACACACACACACACACACACACACACACACACACACACACACCTCATCACCCACTTCCCAAACAGATGAACAAGTAGGAGGTTCCTCATGATCTATAATGTTTGGATCTGTAGCTCCTCCACTTCAGCACGTCTGTTTGTGTTAATGATTCTGTTATGATAATACTGTGATACTGTTAACATTAATACTGTAATGTTAATACTGTGGTCATTGTAATTATTGCAAACCCTTTGCTCTGTTTGCTGATGACATGAGGACAGTTTTGTAGTGCAGTGATGATGTATAATGATGATGAATGATGATGATGATGATGATAAAGATGATGGGTTTTTAAGAATGAATAAAAATCTCATGGAATTAATAAAATCAGACCGTAATAAACGTTAATCTATGGTTGATGCAAAAACAAAAGTTTTATTTTTAAATTGTTTGTGATAATATTAATGTATAACCCTTTAGCCCATAAGTACAGAAAATAGAATAAAAGACAACAAAATAAGTAAATATATCTAAATAGAGATAAGAATAAAAGGTCAGCAATAGTGTCAAGGTCATTAAATATGACTGTTCTAAGTACAAAGTGCATTTACAGGTTCTGTTACATTCTCTCTCTTCTATATACTGTAGGATTTATTCTTTACTATGACACACTGATGTATTAAACCCAGTATATGAACAGACCCTCTTTGACTTTCTGCTTATCACTGTGTCCAGTGGCAGCTTGCAGCAAAAGCTGAACATATTAAATAATTATTATTTGACAAAACATTGAAACTAATGTTAAATTTAAGATGAAGTCAAAGTGGTTGTGTTACAAACAGAGCAATAAAATTAGATGCTTGTTCTTCTACTTCTGGTTAATCTTGTCCTCTACCGCCCCCTACTGATTAAAGCTTAAATATTGAAGGTTAAATACATTTCAATCAGTTTACAATCTGCTGGACTTGAAGGTGAACATTTAGATGTTACAGGTCACCTTTTTTCTTCTTGAAGATGTTTCCATCTGGCTGCACCCTCCAGGTCACTGTGGTGTTCTCCAACATGCCATGTTCTTTCAGTTTCTGCTTCATCTGAAGATCAGAATCAGGGTTTAATCATTAATATGAAAAAGAAAAGAAATGTGTCACCCAGAAAAGAGTAATTAATAAAAGGAGTGAATGACAGAAATTTGAACAGGTGAGCAGTGATAACATTGATGTTAAAACACAAATTTCTTCAAATTTCAGAGACGTCCTGAGACTCACCTGCTCTAAAATGGACGACTGAACAGCAGGATCAAACACACTGCCATCAGACTTCTCCTGCAGTCTCACGGTCTGATTCCTCATAGTGGAAACTGTGGAATACACACACACACACACACACACACACACACACACACATACACACACACACACACACACACAGTAGTCCTCCTGAACTTAAATAAATAATACATTTTATTTCTTATTAAATTAATTAAAATAAGTGTTTTGAATTAAATAATTCTTTGAGTATTTTATTTGCCATCAATTGTATATTAATAGCAAAAGCCAAGAAAAACACAAGACTCACTGGAATGACAGAAAAAAGAAAACAGGCCAGTGCAGGGTGTATCATAGAACAGTCCGTTATAAACCACTGCACAGTTCTCATTGCCATAATAATTATCAGGTAATCCAGGAACCCATGGTAGGTTTGAAGTGATGGTTCCATCTGACCACTTCCATGTGTCTCTGTAGAGCCCAATCCAGGAATCACCCTGGATATTCCTCACCTGCCATAACATGTTTTGTCCTGAACTGTTAAGAGCGCAGGCCAAATCTGTGTGATGTTCTCTACAGTAAGCCTGAGCTTGAGGCCAGGACAGAGGTGTAGTGATGCCAATAAACTGGGCAGCACCACTGAAATTAGCTGTGGGAAAAAGATAAAGGTCATGTCTTAGTCATTTGTCTGTACAGGAAACATGACACCAAAATACAACCCAAAATGTGAAAAACCAGTATCATGATATTCACTCACCATTATAGCAGATAAAGGGTCTTAGTCCTGTACATGGGACATCCCACCATGCATTACCACTACCTAAGGCAGCACATGCTTCTTTCCCACCGAGATTATCAGGCTGTCCTGAGTACCAGTTTGTATAAGTGACATTCTTCAGTGGGAGGTCGTTTAAGGACCAGCGCCAGCTATTGATATCATTGTATAATCCGACCCAGGCAGTTGTTGACAGATGGTTGTCTGCTGTTTCTTTCTTCAATCTTAGCCAATCAGTATCACTTACGACTGTTGCCAGGTCATTGTAAGTCACCCTGCAGTAATTCTGTGCAACAGGCCATGTCACCCCTGTCATTATCAGGTCATATTTGTGAAGGACGGTTCGCAGTATAGCAGCTTGGACCAGTCCTGTTGGTGACATTTTATTTTTTAACACAAAGTAAACTTTATCTACAGAAAATTTGACTATTGATAAAACAATTAAATAAAATAAAATAAAAAGTAAAAAAATTAAATTAAATATAACTACAATATGTATTTATTTATTAACTTATAAAATAATGACAGGTATATTCCTGACTCTTTGATAAATGTTTATATTCACTTATTTAATTCTCATTAAATTCTCTAAAAACTTATTTTTTAGAAGTTATGGCCGGTAACTTAAACATTTAGTAGCCAAATTGGCTGTTGAGTGAAAACGGTCATTTCATACCCTAATATTCATTTCATAAATTATGCCATTAGTGGTTTATAAAAATAATCTCACCTGTGAGAAGCAGAAGAAGAAAAAGATTCAGCTTCATGATGGACAGCTAGCTGATGGAAAATCTCAATCTTAAATAAAAATGTGTAAGTATCAAATACCAAGTGATTTATTTGTGCACCTTTGTAAATGATTATCTAATCAAGTTTACATCATTATCATCAGGTGTCAGGTTAGGGCCAAAAGCAGTGAGGGATTACAGCAGCCATCAACCACTGCACACATTCACACCACACACCAAGTCACATCACCACAAACACCTGAACCATGTCTCTGGACACTGAAGCACTAGTATTTAATCTGTAAAGCACTTGGACTTGGTCTAGTGTTTATTGTCCATTGTCTGATCCATGTCATGTTAATGTTTATTCCATGTTTAAATTAAAGAAACATTTTACTTTAAAACTTCACTTTTTAAAGTGGACAGCACTGAACACCATAGACACTGCATCACATGTATTCTTATTAAAACCTCTATAAAATAACATTTACAATACTGCTTGTTAATAAACGTATGTTCATGTACTGTAATATGTTCTAAATAATGTTTATCATAACATCCATTAAGACGCTGTACAGACATCATACAATGAAAATTTGGTACCAATTGAAATTCAGTAAAAATTACAGTAATATTTCCTATATCTAAATATTATATTTATTTACTTAACTTTCTACAATAGTTCTTCATTAATTAATCAATAAATATTAATAAATATGCTACCTCTTACTTACTT
The DNA here is from genome assembly GCF_030014155.1 of Tachysurus vachellii. Classification (NCBI taxonomy): domain Eukaryota; kingdom Metazoa; phylum Chordata; class Actinopteri; order Siluriformes; family Bagridae; genus Tachysurus; species Tachysurus vachellii. Next base: position 29,901 of record NC_083483.1, on the reverse strand, counting down.
ATAATTGGTTTATTACCAAACTTAAACTCAATGTGCTACATAAATGTTATGTTTCTGTCAATTCTAACAATAAGAACATTAAATCATACCTGGAATATAAAAATCTGAAGGCTGCTGTTTCTTCAGTAGCTCTGTTTTAGATGTTCACTGTTTGTACACAACTCTCTGAAACCTTAGCTGGATACTTCATCTGTTATTTTAACCCTGGAAAGATTCTGACATGTGATCCAGTCTGATTTCCATCTTACTTTAACACTCATGCAGACTCCAGACATCCAGACTACAAAACCAAATTCTGAACCATCTTACTTAGATTTTAGCACAGACAGGAAGTGAAGGAGTTCATCAGGTACCTTTAGTGTTGAATAGCCATGTGTCAATAATCAGAACTAAAATTCAGCATGTACAATATGATCATAGCTGCTTTATAAAATCATGACTGTCTCTTCTTGGTAACTAGGAAGTGGCATTTTAGGGCAGTGAGATAAAATCGAACCCATTGGGAAACCAGAGGAAAAATATAGAGGCATCTTAATCATAATAATTTAAAAATGATGGGTCTACAAAGGAGCTCCAGAGTATTGTAGTCATAAAGGAAGACCTGATGTGTTAAATGACAGAAAAAGGTCAGATCAGGATTCTTACACCTTTCCTTGTTAGGAGAAGTGCACTATGACTATTTGAATGTATTTTCTTGGCAAATAAAGAGAAGGTCTGCTCCCCAGTGTCTATAAAAATAACGAGTCCTGCTTTCCATAGGAAAAGAAGTGACCAGCATTCACTGTCACAAATCTAAATGTCACAAAAAGAGTCTTGTTACACAGTTGTGGAAAATGGTTCAAATTAAACACAGGATTAAATCTAAATATAAGTAAAATACTGTATATATCGCCACATTTTCAGTGGTCAGAGTGCCAGAGCTGGGATTTGGAGTCATTATCTCTGTTGCTCAGCTACTGTAGCCTACTGTAAAAGGGATTAAGGGATTCACTATCAGCCCTATTGAAACCACTAACCTTACTATTGAAAGGTCACTTAGATTTGAAACACAACAAAATAGCATTCTGCATTTGTGTCTCCTGTCATAGATTTCAAAGCGCTTGCCATGGTGCAGAGAAGGGATGATGATATTTATAATCACACCCTCCAGTGACACCCATATGAGGATGGGTTCCCCTTTGAGTCTGGTTCCTTTCAAGGTAGTTTTTCCTTGCCACTGCTGCCTGAGTCACCTCAGATTTCCTCATTGGGGATAAACACATACACATTGTGAACTATCCATCCATCCATCCATCCATCCATCCATCTTCTACCGCTTATCCGGGGCCGGGTCACGGGGGCAGCAGTCTGAGCAGGGACACCCAGACTTCCCTCTCCCCAGACACTTCCTCCAGCTCCTCCGGGGGAATACCGAGGCGTTCCCAGGCCAGCCAAGAGACATTGTCCCTCCAGCGTGTCCTAGGTCTTCCCCGGGGCCTCCTCCCTGTTGGACATGCCCGGAACACCTCCCCAGGGAGGCGTCCAGGAGGCATCCGGAACAGATGCCCGAGCTACCTCAGCTGACTCCTCGATGTGGAGGAGCAGCGGCTCTACTCTGAGCTCCTCCCGAGTGACCGAGCTCCTCACCCTATCTCTAAGGGAGCGCCCAGCCACCTTGCGGAGGAAACTCATTTCGGCCGCCTGTATCCGGGATCTTGTCCTTTCGGTCATGACCCAAAGCTCATGACCATAGGTGAGGGTAGGAACGTAGATCGACTGGTAAATAGAGAGCTTCGCCTTGCGGCTCAGCTCTTTCTTTACCACAACAGACCGGTATATCGACCGCATCACTGCAGAAGATACACCGATCCGCCTGTCAATCTCCCGCTCCATCCTTCCCTCACTCGTGAACAAGACCCCAAGATACTTAAACTCCTCCACTTGAGGCAGGAGCTCTCCACCAACCTGAAGGGGGCAAGCCACCCTTTTCCGGCTGAGAACCATGGCCTCGGACTTGGAGGTGCTGATTCTCATCCCCGCCGCTTCACACTCGGCTGCAAACCGTCCCAGTGCACACTGAAGGTCCTGATTTGAAGAAGCCAACAGGACAACATCATCTCACATTGTGAACTATATATATATAATTTTTTTTTTTTAATTATTATATTAATTCTTTATATTATTCCTTATGTTTACCTTCTGTTCTATGTTATGTTCTGTAAAGCTGCTTTGAGACAATGTCTATTGTAAAAAGCGCTATACAAATAAACTTGCATTGAATTGAATACCGGCCCAACATCAAGAACTCACAGACTGTGGACTGAAACCACTTTGCTGACATCTTTTCCTCCAATCCTGAACTCACCCACCTTGTCCTCAGTGAGATCAAATCCCCCAGGGATGGTGGTTATACAGCGGCCATACAGCGTCCTGGAATCTTGGCATCATCAAAAAAGTGATGGCATCATTGAGCTGTCTACCAACCCATGTTCCAGCCCCATTGTTGTTGTGCCAAAGCCAGATGGTGCCCTGAGGCTTTGCAATGACTTGCGAAGGCTTAACAAGGTCTCAGAATTCAACAGCTATCCCTTCCCCTTAGTGAATGCGATCTGGTGGAGCACCTTGGGAGAGCTAGATGCATATTAATAAGCCCGCTTCTATCTGGAATTTGATCCCTAATGTTATTTTTTCAAAACTTGGTGGTTTAAAATTTATATTAAACTGTAATTATAATCCCTATCAAAAAAAAATCCCTATCAAATTATTCCTTTTTCATAGGCAAATGTTATTAGCTTGGTCCCTAATTTCTAAACACAATTTTACACCTCATTCATATATAATTTGGAATAATAAGGATCTTCTGTATAAACATAAATCTCTTTTCTTTGATAGTTGGTTTAAAAATGGAATTATTTTTGTATCTCAGCTTTTCAATCAGAATGGTTCAATCTGTAATTATTCTGAGTTCTTAGTAAAGCATGTTCCTGTTACTCCAAAAGAATTTGCGGTTGTGGCTGATGCAGTGCCACAAGGAATCCTTATTACGGTGGCCGGGAAGTGCAAAACAAATTAACAAAACCGAAAACACATTAATAAAACCCAAACCAAATTAACAAAACCGAAAACACATTAACAAAACCCAAACCAAATTAACAAAACCCAAACCAAATTAACAAAACCGAAAACACATTAACAAAACCCAAACCAAATTAACAAAACCCAAACCAAATTAACAAAACCCAAACCAAATTAAGAAATCAGAAAACACATTAACAAATTCGAAAACACAACAACAAGTCAGACAACCCAGAAACGGTAGTGTATCGTTTTTGAATGGAAACTTACCGACCATTGGACAAGACACCTGTCACTCAAGATATACAGGTATGGAATCTTATGTGTAATGTGTAAAGTTCTCCGTTTAAATAAAGTTCTCCGTTCAAGAAAATAACAGAATTAATCCACAGTAATCCATTCCATCCATACATTCCAACTTTTCCCTGTGGCAGACTGTTGAACTTCATGTATACTTTGAGTGACAGGTGTCTTGTCCAATCACAAACTATACCAACCGCTTCCGGGTTGTCTGAAATGTCGTTGTGTTTTCTGATTTGTTAATTTATTTTCTGATTTGTTAATTTGTTTTCTGATTTGTTAATGTGTTTCATGCACCGATTCAGACAACCCGGAAGCGGTAGGTATAGTTTGTGAATGGAAACTTCATCATTGGACAAGATGACTGTCATTAAAGATATAAAGGTGAATGAAAGGTGTCTCGTCCGATGATCGGTAAGTTTCCATTAACAAATTATACCAACCGCTTCCGGGTTGTCTGACTTGTTAATGTGTTTTGGGTTTTGTTAATTTGGTTTGGGTTTTGTTAATTTGGTTTGGGTTTTGTTAATGTGTTTTGGGTTTTGTTAATTTGGTTTGGGTTTTGTTAATGTGGTTTGGGTTTTGTTAATGTGGTTTGGGTTTTGTTAATGTGTTTTGTGTTTTGTTAATGTGGTTTGGGTTTTGTTAATGTGTTTTGGGTTTTGTTAATGTGGTTTGGGTTTTGTTAATGTGGTTTGGGTTTTGTTAATGTGTTTTGTGTTTTGTTAATGTGTTTTGTGTTTTGTTAATGTGGTTTGGGTTTTGTTAATGTGGTTTGGGTTTTGTTAATGTGTTTTGCACTTCCCGGCCACCGTACCTTATGCTTTTTAAAGGGTTTTCTTTTTCATCCTTTTGTCACTCAGTGGATCCGTGTAAAACATTTGTAGGTAAACAGTGCTAAGGGAGTTCTGTGGAGGTACTGAGCAGCCAGCTGAAAATGATCCCTTTCCTGAACTGACTTTGTCTCGAGATCTAGAAGGAAGTACTGGTCACTTTTTAGACTGTAAATATGCCATGAATATGAATTTTTATGAGGTTTCTGGGAAATGTTTTTATAAAGCATGTGTGAAGGTTTTTAATAAAAAAGGTCGACACACCCTGGCGCTCTGTCCTCGGGCTGGGTGAGGAAGAGCGACCACAGTGGAGAGCACTGTACAAGCCGCCATTAACCAAGAGATCTGGAGATCTACAGTGGAGAATCCTGCATGGCATCATTGCTGTCAATGCTTTTATCTCAGTTCTGTGCCCAGAGACAGGTCAGGAGTGTCCTTTCTGCCTCCAGAGAGAGACAGTTTTTCACAAGCCTCCAGATTAAGACCCCTTTTTAACCTCCTGCAGACTGTTTTTAACATTTTTAATAGACGTTTTTTAGTAAAAACTTTTATTCTGGGAGTAAAATACACACAGAGAAGGCAAACAGAATGTCAGCTTTTAAATCTCACTGTGGGCCAAACAAAAATGGCCATTTACATGAGCATTAGAAATAAGATAGAGCAGAAAGGCAGCCACAATGTTTTCATGATAGCAACAGCAATGATAAAGTCCAGGATTCTAGTAGATTTCCAGTTCTATAAGAAAACTAAAAATTTGCAGTGTTTTGAAAAAATCTGGTGCCACAGAAAAGCACTGTGCTATCTTACTGATAAAGAGCTCCATTTTGCACATTTTCTATCTTGATACATAAGTTGTTTTTTACTGTTATTTTATTCACTTATTTATTTCATATCTTTATCTATTTATTTGCACTTTAAACCTTTCTATCCATACTTAACGAGATTTAATGAAATAATCTATATTTTACTATTTATTGGGTCACTCTGATAAATATAATATGACCTATGTAAAATAAAGGTTTTTAAAAAGTCAAAAGTCTCTCTCTCTCTCTCTCTCTCTCTGTCTCTCTCTCTCTCTCTCTATCTGTCTCTCTCTATCTCTCTATCTGTCTCTCTGTCTCTCTCTCTATCTCTCTCTCTGTCTCTCTCTCTTTCTCTCCCCCTCTGTTACTCTGTCTCTGTCTCTCTCTCTCTCTTTATCTGTCTCTCTCACTCTCTCTCTGTGTCATTCTCTCTCTCTCTCTCTCTCTCTTTGTCCCTCTCTCCCTCTCTGTGTCATTCTCTCTCTCTCTCTCTCTCTCTCTCTCTCTCTCTCTCTCTTTGTCTGTCTCTCTCTCTCTGTGCGCATGCAAGTAGTGTGTGTGTGCGTGTGTGTGTGAGACATTGTAGGTCGGCACGAGCCTTTACTTTCCTTGCTTTCGGCGTCATGGCTTTAACACACCTGAGTTGGAAACATGGGTTTAAACTGTTACCGACTGTCGCGTGCACCATAGAGGAGGCGCCGCAGCGGTAGCTAAGCTAATCGGCGGTAGGAGCTTTGTCTCTGCTGGCCGCATGAATAAGGCTGTGGTGATGTTTGTGGATGAGATCCACAAAGTTGAGTTTGTGGTCGCTAAAGGGGTTGTGATTAAAGACACGCTAGTCAAAGTTTTTCCCCTCAGTAGCCCCTCGAAGAGGGTTATTTTGTCCAATGTCCCCCCTACATAGACAATAAAGTACTGATAGAACAACTGACTAGATTTAGGAAACCAGTGACTGAAATAAAACTGAGTACAACAGGCTATAAAGACCCTGAGATGAAGCACATTTTGTCCTATAGGAGATTAAGAGTCATGTACATGATTTTAAACAACAGAGATGAAGACCTGATCATCGTGTTTAAAGTCAAAGAAAATGGGGAGGAATTTGTTATTTTTGCAACTTCTGCAAAAAGTTTTCTTTTTTTTTTCCGTTTTCAAAAAGGAGGAACGCCACCTGGTGTCTGTCAATGATTGTTGGCAACACACCCTGAAACTGCAGAGGACGGGAGGTAAACTCTATCCTGTAACCTTTTACTATGGTATCCAGGAGCAACTAAGACATGCCTGCCAGACGTTCCTACGCTGCCCGGTTGTCTGAGACTGGTTTTAACCTTACACCAATCTCCCTGGTGCCCTGAAACAGCACACTGGCAGGTGCCAACTGAGGGTACAGATCTGTGCAAGGAAGAGGAGTGGGCACAGAACCCACTGCTCCCCGAAGTATTCAATTCAATCCAATTGAAGTTTATTTGTATAGCGCTTTGTACAATAGACATTGTCTCAAAGCAGCTTTACAGAACATAAACATAGAACAGAATGTAAACATAAGGAATAATATAAAGAATTACTATAATAAAAAATTCAAGATTATTATTAGATATATATAGTTCACAATGTGTATGTGTTTATCCCCAATGAGCAAGTCTGAGGTGATCAGGCCGCAGTGGCAAGGAAAAACTCCCTTAAATTGGTAAAGGAAGAAACCTTGAGAGGAACCAGACTCAAAGGGGAACCCATCCTCATATGGGTGACACTGGAGGGTGTGATTATAAATATACAGTCAAACAATGTTGTATTGGTGTAAGGCTCACATGGAGTTCAGATCTCCTCTTAGTATCACAGAGTCCAACTGGAGCTGGTAGATCTGTAGATGTCTCAGGATTCTCACAGTTGGCCTCATCTCATTGAAGGTCCAAAATCTTCATTGTACAGAAGATGATCGGAGCTGGTACAATGTCTGGATGCCTCAGGATGGGTAGAATGAGAGAAGCAGTGGAGAGGGATTAACATATCTGCTGTTCATAAAAAATGTGATGAAAAGTCTGATGTAATAGTACACAATATTATGGGATGTATTATGTGTACGCCTGACTAAAGAGATGAGTTTTTAATCTACATTTGAACTGGGAAAGTCTGTCTGAGCCCCAAACACTATCAGGAAGACTATTCCAGAGTTTGGGAGCTAAATAAGAAAACCCTCTACCACCTTTAGTAGACTTAGATATTCTGGGAACTACCAGAAGTCCTGAGTTTTGTGATCTCAGGGAGCGTGAAGGATTGTAACGTGTTAAAAGACTAGTTAGATACATGGGAGCTAAACCATTAAGAGCATTGTACGCAAGTAGCAGCAGTTTGTAATCAATTCTAAACTTAACAGGTAGCCAGTGTAGAGATGATAAAATTGGGGTTATATGGTCATACTTTCTTGTCCTAGTGAGAACTCTGGCAGCTGCATTTTGGACTAACTGTAGCCTATTTATTGAAGATGCAGGACAACCACCTAATAATGCATTACAATAGTCCAGTCTAGAGGTCATGAAAGCACGAACCAGCTTCTCAGCATCAGATAGAGACAGGATGTTTCTCAGCTTGGCAATATTTCTAAGGTGGAAGAAGGCTGTTTTTGTAGTATGGGTGATATGATTTTCAAAAAACAAGTTGCTGTCTAATAAACACCCAGGTCTTTCACTGTCGAGCTACTAGTAAAAGTGCATCCCTCTAAATGGAAGTTAAATTGTGAGAGTTTCTGTGTACTGGTTTTTGGACCTATAAGTAGTATTTCTGTCTTATCAGAGTTTAACAACAGAAAATTTCAGCTCATCCAGTTTTTATCTCTCGAAGGCATTAGGTTAACTTGGACACAGCTATTTCATCTGGTTTTGATAAGATATATAACTGTGTGTCATCAGCATAACAAAGGAAACTAATCCCATGTCTTCTAATAATGTTCCCTAATGGAAGCATGTATATCGAGAAAAGCAGAGGTCCTAGAACTGATCCTTGAGGGACCCCATAATTAACTGGTAATAAACTGGAGGATTCACCATTTAATTCTACAAAATGGTATCGGTCAGACAGGTAGGATCTAAACCAACTTAAAGCCTGTCCATGAATACCTGTGTAATTTTGTAAGCGATCTATGAGAATGTTGTGATTTATAGTGTCGAATGCAGCACTAAGGTCAAGTAGAACTAATAGGGATATACAGTCTTTGTCCGAAGCTAAGAACAAGTTGTTTGTGACTTTCACAAGTGCAGTTTCTGTGCTATGATCGGGCCTGAAACCTGACTGAAACTCTTCAAAGATATTGTTCTCCTGTAAGAAGGAGCTCAGATGAACAGACACAACCTTTTCTAGTATTTTAGACATAAACTGAAGGTGTGAAATAGGTCTGTAATTTGATAGTTCATTAGGATCTAAATTAGTTTCTAATTTCTTAATGAGGGGCCTAATAACTGCCAACTTGAAGGATTTAGTGACGTAACCTAAAGATAGTGTGGCGTTAGTAATATAAAGAAGAGGCTCACCAGCTTTATGTAACACTTCTTTCAGTAATTTAGTTGGAATGGGGTCTAGTGAACAAGTTGTTGATTTAGCTGTAGTAATAAGTTTATCTAAGTCTTCCTGTCCTGTACTTGTAAAGCACTGTAGTTGTGTGTCTAGAGCCTTAGGTGAGACTGGATCACTAGTTGCTCTCATATGTTGAGCGTCGCCTATTTTATTTCTGATACTTTCGATTTTATCAGTGAAGATTCCTCACAGTAAAATCCTCACTACTGAACTGCAGTGGAATAGTGTGTTCAGATTTCTGTTTTTTTTGTTAATCTAGCCACTGTGCTAAATAAAAACCTAGGATTGTTCTGGTTATTTCCTAGGAGTTTGCTCAGGTGCTCAGCCCTGGCAGCTTTTAGAGCCTGTCTATAACTGGACATACTTTCCTTATACGCAATTCTGAAAACCTTTAATTTAGTTTTTCTCCACTTTCACTCGAGGTTACGGGTTTCTCTCTTGACGGTGTGAGTATGACTATTATATCACAGTGCAAGCGTTTTATCTCTAACCTTCTGCAATCGGATTGGGGCAACAGTGTCTAATGTGTGAGTGAATATAGCGTCTATGCTGTTAGTCATTACATCTAGATGGTTTGTGTTTAAGGGTACAGTAAGAAGTCCAGACAGGTCAGGCAGGTTATTTGTGAATCTGTCTTTAGTGGTCAGAATAATAGTTCTACCGAGGCGATAACGTGGTGAGACACAGTTAGTCTGTTCTACAGGTAGTGTGTACAGTATGAGGTAAAGGTCTGTGATGTCATCACTTTGAGGTATGATATCTATATCAGTGACATCTATTCTGTGTGATATTATTAAATCTAGTGTATGATTAAGACGATGAGTTGCTCTAGTGATGTTTTATTTAAGCCCAAGTGAGTTTAGTAAGTCCATAAATGTGAGTCCTAAAGCATCGTTTGTGTCGTCAATATTAATGTTAAATTCTCTTACAATTAAAGCTTTATCAAAGTTGACCAATAGGTCTGAAAGAAAATCTGCGAATTCTCTAAGAAAATCGGTGTATTGTGTAATGTGTTGTGTCAATGTGTTGAGGTGACGGATGGCTATTGAAATTTAGATTTAAAGCATAGTTTACCAGTCAGAAGGTGTGCAGCGCCCTGGAGATCCGAGAGGATCTCCACTCCAACTCTGCTGGGGTGCAGGCCGTCAGCACGGAACAGCCTAGGATGCTCCCAGAAAACATTCCAGTTATCAATAAAGAAGTACCATCATCTCAGTTCATTATAGATTCAACACCAACATCTCCATGTTGAAGCCTTCAAATATATATACAGTATGTACCAGTTGAGATTCACCCCAGAATCAAGCAATGGGTCCATACCTCCCAAAGTTCAGGCCACCCCAGCATGGGATGCACTTATTTCCAGGGATTTCAGAACAGCGTAACAGATATTGCTTGGGAAAGCTCTCATGTCCACCTCCATAGGGCTATATGCTGACAACGTATACAGGCAGATCATAGAAGACACCCACACATCTCTTTCCAGCCTGGTCAAATGGTCTGGTTATCTACAAAAAAACAAACTAATACTACCCTGCCGTAAGCTTAGCACCAGGTTCATAAGGCCCTTTGAGATTGTGAGACAGATCAATCCAGTGATATACCTCCTTCAGCATTCTCTTGCCTACCAGTATCTCCCCACGTGTCCCCCACGAACCCCTGCACACAGCTCTTGGCATGGGGAACCCTAGCACTAAACATGGGTGAATAATAGTGAAATCCTTGACCCCGTCCTTATTATGAAGTTCCACAGTGTACACACAGACTAACCTGTACATAGCCCCCGGGGAAGACCCCATAGGAAAACTCCAGAAGGTGATCCTAGGGGGGTGTCCTATAACTTCACAACCTGTAATTGTCAGCAAAGCGGGGTAAAAACAGACCCAAATGCAGGATAGCATAAAAATAAAAGGGGTTATTAACTAAAAAACACAAAACAGGGACAAAGACAACCAAAGACATGACCAGACTTGACATGAGATGAGGATTCCGCGCCTCCATAGGCAACATATCACGGTTAAATACACAAGACAATTAACACATGAGGAACAGGTGTGCAAAGGCAGGGAGGAGTAAACAAGGGCGGGGCAGACACATGAACACAGAACATAAACAAAAGCATGTGGCCAAAGTCCTGGCTGTAATGCCCCCTTCCCCTCCCCTCCCCATAGAGCCCTAATATTGAACTGGTTCTGGGTTGAGATTGTAAGGACATTTAAGCCATACAAACTTCAGTATTGTATTGCTACATGCTACATTCTTGCTACATTCTGAGCCATTCTTTGTTCCTTCGTATTATTGCTTCTACATGCTTTGACCATTGCTCCTCTCATTTTCTGTGTTTTCTGCTTTTGTAATTCAGATTGTTTGCCCTCTCTGCCTTTTTCTGGTTTAGATTTCATGGCTGTTTTTGAGTGTGTTTGTGGATTATTGTTTTGGATTGTTACATGAATAGACTTTGTGGATTCAGCACCATCCTCTTCCAGTGAATTATTACAGACAGTAAAAATAATCAATCAACTACCATAAATGAAAACCAACTAGTGCATTGCATGGGTGTATGTCACACTCAGTCTTTTCATATATTCATGTTTTTCTCTTATTATTTTGCTTATTACTTTTTAAATAAATGTATCATTTTATATATCTTATTGTTACATATTTGCTTGAATCTTGTAATCACTAACATTAAGCAGATTTAAATAATTTATTTGTTTTCGTTAATGAACATAATGCAAATCTTTCATGTCGGTTTGTGTGTGTGTGTTTGTGTGTGTGTGTGTGTGAGAGAGAGAGAGAGAGAGAGAGAGCGAGAGAGAGAGAGAATCCTGGTTATTCAATCAAGGGTGGTGCAGTTTTTCTGTTTGTTTTCATACATTCTGATACTCGGGTCTGTCTGCATTGTTTGTGTTTGACTCAGTGTAGTGGAATGTACTTATTAACCAGTCACATTCAAAAATGGCAAAGACTTGGCATCAACTAAGGTGATTCTGCTTAAAACTAGATAAAAGTCAGATGTTGCTGTAGTATTTATTTGAATGCTTTACATTCTACTGAGAGACATTGGCCAAAAAAATTTGCAAAAGAAACTGAATGTACCGTGTCACATTGTAATAACCATCTTCAATAAATGGTGAAAATTTGGCACCACAGAGATATTGCACAGACCAGGATGAGCTTCCAAAGTCAATGACAGAGTCAGGTGAAAGTTTCTCAGGGAGGCTATCAAGAGGCAAAAAGAAACACTGAGAGAACTACAGGAATTTCTGACAGATACTGGTAACTCCTTCCATGTGACTACCATGTCCTGGTATTCAGAGGTGGGTAGAGTAGCCAAAAATTGTACTCAAGTAAAAGTACTGTTACTTCAGAATAACATGACTCAAGTAAAAGTAAAAAGTAGACATCCAAATAATTACTTGAATAAGAGTAAAAAAGTACTTGGTGAAAAAACTACTCAAGTACTGAGTAACTGTTGAGTAACGTCTGATTTATTTTTTAACACAAGACAACAATCAGACAGACAAAAATACAAAATAATCTTTAGGCAAATTATGGCTCATCCAATCAATAAAATAAATTTAAATTAATTAATTACAAAATAGCTTAAATTAAAATAATTCAGGTAAATTCAAGTACTTAATAAATAAAATAATAATAAATAAAAAATAAATATGCACAAGTAACACAAATGTCCAAACCTTTATACTTTTTTTAGCAGGCAGAACTAGAACGAGGCAGCCCATAAATTCTCATAAACTGTGTGTGTGTCTCCAGTGACAGAACAACAGAAGGAAACACACACACACACACACACACACACACACACACATTTCATTATGTTGGCTTTGTAGAAGCCAACATTCTGATTTCCTTTATAAGCTTATTATTATTATTATTATTATTATTATTATTATTATTATTATTATTATTATTATTATTCTTAGCCACAAATTTATCAAGAGTAACTCGTCCTAGGGCTTTCGAGCCACATGCACCAAATTCGGATATGTCGTAGACCCTGGTCTGAAGTTTGTTGCTACTACTTTTCTAAGCGATCGGAATTCCGGCATTCCCGGTACGGAAGCTCAAAGTGGCCTTTTTTCGTATCCACTTCCATTATAAATTTTGGAGGTTTATAACTCGGCAAGTTTTCGAGCGATTTACACCAAACTCGGACAGGTTCTTTAGGACGTTACTCCGGACAAAGTTCCGGACTCGCGTTCCGACGGAACTTTCGGTTTTCCCGTAGTCGACGATGGAACGTCCCATAGACTTGAATGGGGAATTCCTAAAATTCCTCTAAGCTTTCACACACGCAGCGTGCGCAGAGCTCAGGCACGGCTTCTCTCCTGTGTTCTATGCAGTATAATAATAAGTAGAATCCCATAATGACTGCAGTATTGACATGAAATGTCCAAACCCTCAGTAGCCACTTTTTGCCAAAAGTATTGGCACCCCACCGGGTATACTGGTGACGTCACGTGTAGCCCCGCCCCCAGAATAAGCGAAATCAAAAATGAGCACAATATGGACATGTCATATATCAAAACACTCAGCCCAATGAGGGGAACTGCCCCACGTGTATTTTGGTCACGTGACGTCACGTGTATAGCCCCGCCCCCAAAATAAGCGAAATCAAAAATTTGCACAACATGGACATGTGACATATCAAAACACTCAGCCCAATGAGGGGAAGTGCCTCACGTGTGTTATGGTCACGTCACGTCACGTGTCGTCACGTGTCATCACGTGAAAATAAAAAATTTGCACAACATGGACATGTGACATATCAAAACACTCAACACAATGAGGGGAACTGCCCCACGTGTATTTTGGTAACGTCACGTGACGTCACGTGTAGCCCCGCCCCCAAAATAAGCGAAATCAAAAATTTGCACAACATGGACATGTGACATATCAAAACACTCAGCACAATGAGGGGAACTGCCCCACGTGTATTTTGGTCACGTCACGTGACGTCACGTGTAGCCCCGCCCCCAAAATAAGCGAAATCAAAAATTAGCACAACATGGACATGTGACATATCAAAACACTCAGCACAATGAGGAGAACTGCCCCACGTGTATTTTGGTCACGTCACGTGACGTCACGTGTAGCCCCGCCCCCAAAATAAGCGAAATCAAAAATTAGCACAACATGGACATGTCATATATCAAAACACTCAGCCCAATGAAGGGAAGTGCCTCACGTGTGTTATGGTCACGTCACGTCACGTGTCGTCACGTGTCATCACGTGAAAATAAAAAATTTGCACAACACGGACATGTGACATATCAAAACACTCAGCCCAATGAGGGGAAGTGCCTCACGTGTGTGATATGGTCACGTCACGTCACGTGTCGTCACGTGTCATCACGTGAAAATAAAAATTTGCACAACATGGACATGTGACATATCAAAACACTCAGCACAATGAGGGGAACTGCCTCATGGGTATTCGGATCATGTCACATGCTCATGTCCGCTCGCCTCCAAAAGTATTGGCACCCTAGCGGTCCAGTAGCTTTCACAATCTTTCTGTCCACTTGCCTCCAAAAGTAACACTAACCCTTATGTCCACTCGCCTCCAAAAAGCACCGGCCTTTGCGAATACTTGCACCGTCAAAGCCAACATCAAAGTTTGTCTCGACGAACTTTACAAATCTAGTTTCTTTTGTGTTGTGATTGTTGCACATTTGATGCCTTGATGAAAGGGCAATAATAATGAAATACATCTCTACTCCTTTAATTAATTTCAGGAAGCCTCTAGTACTTTCCTTAGTTTCAGGTAAACTAAAGCTTCTGGTTGTAAAGCTGTTTTTGTTTCTCAAAATATCTTCCTTCATGTTCATCAGAACAAAGAAATTTATACAGGTTTGTAACAACATGAGAGTGAGTAAATGATGACAGAATTTTCATTTTGAGTGAACTATCCCTTTAAATATGTGTGTTCGGCGCTGCAAGAAACGACACGTCTGATGTCATCTGTTTGTCGGCTCTTGCGGCGCTGAGTAAAGTTGAGCATAAAAAACTCAAAACAGCTGAACTCGACAAAACTGCTGTGTTGCTAACTAACGCGTCCCGCCGCTGAGATTGATTATGGTAACGTGACGAGACTGCACAACTACGTTTGATTGGTGAAACACAGTCACGTGGTAGAGCCTTAGCGGAAGTTTCTCTATCTGTCAAAATAAAACATTAAAATTGATGCATAGAATACCAAAGAGGTAAAAAGAAAAGTAACGAGATCATTGTAGCCTAATGTAGCGGAGTAAGAGTACAGTTTCTTCTTCACAAATCTACTCAAGTAAAAGTAAAAAGTATAGTGATTTAAAACTACTCCTAGAAGTATCATTTTTTCAAAAACTTACTCAAGTAAATGTAACGGAGTAAATGTAAGTCGTTACTACCCACCTCTGCTGGTATTCTGCACAAGTCAGGGCTATGGGATAGGGGGCAAGACAGAAGCCCATTCTTACAAAAATGAATATACAAGACTGTGTGAATTATGCCAAAAGATTCATTCACTCACCCTAAAACATTGTGGGGAAAATGTTATGATCTGATGAGACAAAGGTTCAACTTTTTGGCCTTAATTCTAAAAGCAATGTTTGGTGCAAAGCCAATACAGAGCATCATCCATGGAACACCATCTCAACAGTGGGACATGGTAGCTTAGTGTTAAAGCCATTGACCTACAGATCAGAAGGTTGTAAGTTAGAATCCAAGCTCCACCAATCTGCCACTGCGGGGCCCTTTAACAAGGCCCTTAATCCGCAGTTGCTCAGATGTATAAAATGAGATTTAAAAAAATGTAAGTTGCTCTGGATAGGGGCATCTGCTTCTGTCCCTTGCAATCTGAAAATGTGTGTGAAAAAAATAGAGATTTAATAGATATCTGTCACAACCTGGGATGGAAGGAGACAGACCCGTATGCAGGATAGCTTCAAATGAAAGGGGTTTAATAAATAAGGAAGACAAAGACAAAAAAGACGATAACTGAAACAATACAAATGACGGCACTTAACAATGACTAGACATAACGAAGGGGTAAACGTAACTAATGATTCCTAATGATTGATGGCTCACTTAAATATAAAAGACAATGATGACACAATGAGGAGCAGGTGTGGTGACAGGGAGTAGCAGACGAAGGCGGGGCAGACACGTGACGAGGAACGACAACAAATGCACATGGCCAAAAAGTCCAGGCTGAGTCCTGACAATATCTGACTTAGCTGAAACATATAACCGTGTATCCTGCACAGGGTTGTGAGGAGCCTGGAACCTATCTAAGGGGACTCAGGACACAAAACAGGGTATACCTAGGATGGGATGCCACACAATCAACCAGCCAAAACATAAATTCATACCCTATGCAACAAGATGCCAATGCATGCCCTTGGAGGGAGGAACCTGGAGTACACAGAGGAATGCCCAGATGCACGTGGAGAGCATAGAAAAGTCACTACTTACATCTACAAAACTGATAACTATCAGTCAAATAAGAGCCATAGCTGGTGGTTTATGTCCAGAAAGGACATTTTTAGACATAATTGTTTAAATAAAATGCAAAACCTGAGCTTGTGTTTTGGATTGTGAATCCTGTAAAAAACTTAAATGATGAACGTGAAGATCTTAATGAAGAAGAAATTCATTGGAGTCAAGAAGAGCACAGGTCAAATCTTGTTCAAGAATATAATATGTTTTTTCCTCTTTGTAGTTTAAATGAGGTTTCACTTTAAATGTGTATTGAGTGTAAGAACTGAGTGTCTCCCAATTGGCTGAGTCACACACTGTTGTTTATCCAGATGTCTTTAAATGTTAATCAAGATCACACACTCCTGTTTGATGATGGTCATTAATATCCTGCTGCCGAACTTATACTGACAATTAATCTAGTTTATTTATTTAGAGTTCTATACATATTACATCAAGCATCGCGTTAGTTCAGGCCACGTAGTCAAGCATGCATCTGCTGTTAATCAGCTGTTCATGACGCGCACCAATCCAGTTACAACATCCATATTATCCAACTCTTTAAATTCCCATTCATTGAGCCGCTTTCTAGTGCATCGCTGCTGCTGTGATTTAAACTTGGCGGCTATTCAAGTTTAAATCGCAAGCTATCTCCTTTCGTGTTTGTGATACGGAACTATAAGTGGTTGTGATTATTATTAGTATACTCGAGCTGAAAGGAAAGTTCGAATGGTGTACAATGGTATGTTTGTTGAGTCGGAAGTGACCTTAGGGCTGGCGTGTTGTACAGTCTGTTATGCTACGCTACGTTATGCTATGCTTTGCTGTGCTATGTTATGTTATGCTATGCTAGGTTATGTTATGTTACGCTATGTTATAAGACAAGGTATACCTTTATTCATCCCACAATGGGGAGATTTCTCTGTTACAGTAGAGAACAGAAAGAGAGAAGAGAGAAATATTGCATAAAGACGTTTTTTAAAAAATAAAATAAAAATAAATAAATGTATTGCACGTGTTGTCAAAATACTCATTATTGTTATTGCAGTTAAACAGTAATCCAGCACGTAATTATGGTGACTGGTTCACCGGAGCAGCTTTGATTGTAAATTATGCTATGCTACGTTATGCTATGCTTTGCTATGCTATGCTTTGACGTCATGTCATGTTATGTTATGCTAGGTTATGCTATGCCTTGCTATGCTATGTTGCGTTATGCTACATAATGCTATGGCATGCTAGGCTATGCTATGCCTCGCGATGTTAAGCTATGTTGTGCTATGCCATGTTATGCTATGCTATGCTATGCATGTCACAATGGGTCATGCTATGCTATGCTTTGCTATGGTTTGCTATGGTTACGTTATTCTAGGTTATGCTATGCCTCGATATGCCTTGCTATGCTAGATTATGCTATGCTACGCCATGCCCTGTTATGTTATGCTAGGTTATGCTATGCCTTGCTAGGCCGTTATGTTACGCTAGGTTATGCTATGCCTTCCTAGGCTTTGTTATGTTGCGTTATGTTATGCTATGCTTTGCTAGGCTATGTTATGTTATGTTACATTATGTTATGCTATGCCTTGCTAGGCTGTTATGTTGGGTCATGTTAGGCTATGTTATGTTACGTTATGTTATGCTGTGTTATGCTATGTCATGCTAGGTTATGTTATTCCTTGTGATGTTATGTGATGTTATGCTACGTTATGCTATGCCACGTTATGCTATGCTACGCATTTCACGATGGGTCATGCTATGCTTTGCTTTGCTATGCTTTGCCATGCTATGCTACAAAACGTTTAATCATAGACTTTTTAGCTCCTCATAACAACAGACAACAGACACATTGCAAGCATTAACAGCTTGATGCTAATTTTTCCTCATTTCATGCTTCGGTTGACATGCTGTCCAGTTCCAGTTCCAGTAAAACAGTCGAAAAGGGGCACGGCTGGGCAAAGCCGGCATCGTAGACGCCTTAAACTAAAAAAATAAATAAATAAATAAAAATTGTCGCTTCATCCATTAAAAGTCAAGTTTCAAGCATTCAATTTCATCAAAAATGCATGGATCCATCTGTCCGCAGTCTGCTGGGGCATCCATCTATCCGCTTGCTCCTCGACGGCATCAGAAACGAAGCACCAAAAGGGTTGGTGAATTCACTACACGCAATAATATTTTTGATGCCTCCTATGACCTCAAGCCAATCCTGCGACCTCTCATCAGAGCTACACGTCTCACTCCTTTGTATCGGAGCAGCGACAACAGCAGCCTCGGTTACAATGACTCCCACATTGAAAAGTCTGGGACAATTGCATACGAATGCTGCGTTCGTCCAGGAATCAAGGACATTTTAGGTGCACAAAAGTCATGGATTTAGTGGATATACAACATGCTCGTTGTATTGCTGCTGTAGGGGTGTATTATGCTTCCCCATTTATGATTCACACTTAGCTTTAACCGACTACAGCAACATGCTTGTTGCAAACATGCCGCCATTTGCTCAGCCCAGTGTGACGCCTCCCCTGATTGTTGATTAGCCCGGATGTACAAGCTTTCATACTGCAACATCATTTTCTTTCCCCGGTATGTCGAATATCAAGCTTTATGAGCAACCAGAGTTTCTACAGGGCGCACGCTTCCCTTTCCTGTTCTCACTATAATTTAGTGAATATACAGCATGCTTGTTGTTATATTGCTGCTGCAGGGGTGTATTATGCTTCCCCTTTATGCTTCACACTTAGCTTTAACTGACTTCAGCAACATGCTCGTTGCAAATATGCCGACATTTGCTCAGCCCAGGGTGACGCTTCCCTTGATTGTTGATTAGCCCCAATTGTACTAGCTTCATACCGCAACACCGTTTTTCTTTCCTCTGGATGTCGAATATCAAGCTTCATGAACAACCAGAGTTTCTAAAGGGCGCACACTTCCCCTACCTGTTCTCACTATAATTTAGTGGATATACAACATGCTTATGTGGTGGCACGTGGCGGATTTCAGGAGACAAAGCAGAGAACACAAACCCATCACCATTGACAAGACACCTGTGGAGTGGGTGAGCAGCTTTAAGTTTCTCTGTGTTAACATCAGTGAGGATCTCACCTGGACCTACACACTGACGCAGTGCTGAAGAAGGCACATCAACACCTTTTCTTCCTGAGACGGCTGAGGAAGTTTGGAATGAGCCCCAGCATCCTCAGAACATTCAACACCTGTGCTATAGAGCGCATCCTGATGGGCTGCAAAAGTGCCTGGTTTGGAAACAGCACCGCGGGCAACTGTAAAGCTCTGAAAAGGGTTGTGCGAACTGCCAGCCACATCGTTTGACGTGAGCTTCCCTCCCTCCAGGACATTTACACCAGGCGGTGTATAAGGAAAGCCCAGAGGATCATCAATGACTCCAGCCACCCATCCCACAGACTGCTCTCTCTGCTTCCCTCAGGAAGACGTCTCCGCAGCATCCGATCCCACTATATACTAGATACTTCCACTATATGGTATGCCACACACTGCACATTAACGTCAACAATTCTATCTTATCATAATCTGTCATTCCTCGATGTTTGGAAGATCAAGCTTCACAAGCAAACAGAGTCTTCTACAGGGAGCATGCTTCCCCTACATATCACTATAGCTTAGTGGATATACAACATGCTTGTTGTTATATTGCTGCTGCAGGGGCGTATTAAGCTTCCCCCTTTACGAATCACACTTGGCTTCAACAGACTACAGCAACATGCTTGTTGCAAATATGCCACCATTTGCTCAGCCCAGGGCGATGCTTTCCCTGATCCTGATTAGCCCCTGAAGTACTAGCTTTCATCTGCAACAGTTACGTTGGGGTTTTTTCCTTTTGGCACTTGGTTTGTTTTTGGGGTCTATTCTATTTTCTAGTTGCTGCTCTCCCCGCTCTGTCCGTGCATGCGCACGGACAGGCGTGTGGATTTTTGCTCAAAACAGAACATGATACTTATGCCTTTTTGGCAATGAGCACTTTCTGACATGTATTATGGAGTGGAATCTGGGTACAATCTGCAATCTGTATACAATCTGTAATTTCTTACAACCTTGGGGTCTCATTTATAAAGCGTGCGTACGCACAAAACGGGGCTGGAAAGGTGCGTACGCCAGTTTTCGCGCAAAGGTTGTGATCTATAAAAAACAAACTTGACGGGAGAATGTGCGCACCTTTAAGCAAACTTTGAGACGTGCGTACGCACATTCTGGAGACAAAGGGAATTGGCGACACAGATGGTGAGGTCGTGAACTGAAGTTAGATTGTAGAAAATACATGTGAGAAGAACGATTATAAGAATTAATAACATTTAATTTTCACTCCATTTCATACGTTATATCCACATTATCATGAAGATTAAATCCAACAGTGTTATTTGTGCCGAATGTTTTAGGCTATATACATCTAGTAAAATCCAAACATAATTCAAAATGTATTAAAAATAAAATAATAATAATAATAATCAGCGCTACCTTACAGTCACATTGTCCACAACGGGAGCGCAGGAGGAGATGGCACACCTACATGTGATACAGAAAAGCATGAAACACCCTTTTATTAGAGAACTGCAGAACACAGTGTAAAAACGAAATATTTTCCTTAATGTACATATATCATAAAATGTCAAAGTCTGCAAATACAGTCATGAAGCACAATCACTACACATCATCGGTCCTAACTATTACGGTGTTCATTACAAAACCGTCATGAAGAAGCATGTGTTCACTATAACATTTTCGTCTTAAATTTTCGCCCACAAATTAATTCTGTGATTTTGTCAAGGTTTAACGATCAGTCTAATTGCTAGAAACAAATAAATCCTCCGGTGACCCGTCATTGTGATGACTGGCTAATAAGCCGATTTAGATTCCCTAGAGCTGTGCTCTTAGATCTATGTGCTGAATTGGGTCCAGTATTAGAGAGGGCAACACGCCGGAACCATGCCATCCCAGTCCAAATACAAGTCCTCACCACTCTAGGGTTCTTGGCAACCGGCTGTTTCCAGCGGGAATTGGCAGACAGGTAAATTATTTATATAAAAAAAACTATAAGTAATCCTCAACTTTGACTCTAAGACCTTTTTGTATATGAAATAATTCTATTGGAATCTATCATCTCACCCTATAGGTCTGGTATATCACAGCCGTCCCTGAGTGCCATAATATCTGTCGTTTTGAATGGTATACTTAATATGGGTAGTCGATACATCAGGTTCCCCTACACTGTGCGAGAACAGGCCGAAATTAAAATGCAATTTGCAGCAATGTCTGGTTTCCCAAATGTAATCGGTAGGAAATGAGGAAACTTTTAGTAGGGATCCTACACACAGTTTTATAAATGACACCCCAGATCTTTGAATTTGTTATAGAACCTGTTCCACAACATGGAACACATTCCACAAGTAAAGCTGTAAAGCTGTTTTGAGCGGAGAAGTGTTAGTGGTTAAACATTTTAAAAATCAGTAAGAGAAAATCTGGTTAAAGGTTAAATTAACATAACAACTAAATTTACACCTTAAAATTAGATTAGACTGCATTATAGTCCAAAACTATTTTTTTAAAAATAGAGTTAATTAAAATAGGCCACTTTTTAAATTTTAATTCTGATTTAAAAAAGAAAAAAACAGAATTTAGTAAAATGTGTCTTTAATTGCACTATAGTGTGACAGTAATATATGTGTGTAGACTTTGTTATTGGAAAAAAGAAGAAAATATTGAGGATTAGTTAAAGATTGACATTAATGCCAAGCTTTTGTTTATGTGTGTGTGTGTGTGAGAAAACCTCAGTTGCCTACAGGCAAATGAACAATGGATTTATAATTGTAGTAGATAAACCTGAATAACAAGAAAGTCACATGACTTGTGAAATAATTTCTCTTCTAAACATTTTCTAATACACTTTTCTGACACTTATATGAAGATAATGCTTTAACCAACTGTTATAATACAATGCCATCTTTGTTGTTGTTTTTTTGCAACAGTATTAAAATGGGTGTTAACATACAGTTAGATAAAATGTTGTGTTTCTTTTTTATGAAGACCAGACAGACTTTAATATAATAAAATATTTGAGGCAACTAAGTAAACATATCTTTCTCAGCTGTAATCTCTGCTATGTACAGGACATAATCTGCTGTGTGATTTATTAACAAATCCCAGTGTTGGCTATTTAATACTAATGTTGCAGAATAATCTCAAATTATTGTAAATAATGTAGTGTCAGATAAAATATCTGGAAAAATTGTAGCAGTATAGCCAATTCTTTTAATTTTGCTATACGCTTGTGTTTTAGATAGATAAATACCTGTAGATAGACACAATAGGTCATGTCAGTTTGCACATAATGTACATTGTCCATCACATAATTATAATCATACCTAACATTTTTTTTTCTCTTTTTCTCTTTCTCTCTCTCCCAGTGTTCTGAGTTCCTAGCCTGATTGATGTTCTACCCCTGGTTGGAGTCTCGTCTCCCGGTGGTCACCCTGCCAGGGATTGATCTGCATGGTCAGCCAGTGTCTCATGGGATTGTTGTGGATGGAGCCACATGCAGACTGTCATGTCTTCTTTGAACCAATGTTGTGTTATAGTCAGCTGTATGGTCTGGACTTTATCAGCAATCATATGAAGACTTTGACAGGAATGAATTAGTGTTGGATCTGTGGTGAACTCAGAGTTTGCGATGACCCATTAGTTCCTCAGTAGCTCTCAGTTGCACTATTATAAACTGTTGTAGAAATCAAATTATTTACATTTACATTATTAACATTTACATTGTTAACATTGACATTATTTCCTGTCCAGTGTCACACAAATGAGGATGAGGTTCTGAGTTTGGGTCCTCTCAGAGGTCGGTAGTAACGAGTTACATTTACTCCGTTACATTTACTTGAGTAAGTTTTTGAAAAAATGATACTTCTAGGAGTAGTTTTAAATCACTATACTTTTTACTTTTACTTGAGTAGATTTGTGAAGAAGAAACTGTACTCTTACTCCGCTACATTAGGCTACAATGATCTCGTTACTTTTCTTTTTACCTCTTTGGTATTCTACATCAATTTTAATGTTTTATTTTGACAGATAGAGAAACTTCCGCTAAGGCTCTACCACGTGACTGTGTTTCACCAATCAAACGTAGTTGTGCAGTCTCGTCACGTGACCATACTCAATCTCAGCGGCGGGACGCGTTAGTTAGCAACACAAACATGTCAGAATCAACCGTCGGCAATGCAGACACAAATGAGGAGGAAAACCCGCACCCCTGACCTCATATTGACAGCATGTTTACCTTAGTAAAAGTGCGAGAGAGCAGCTACATTATGAGGTGTCTTACGTGTCTGCCAAAGCAGATAGTTTGTCTTTTAGGTGACATATGACAGAGCTCTCAAGTCTTCACCGTGAGACACATTTCAGTCAGTTCACACCTTGTATTTCTTACTCTGAGAAGTAAAGGAGAGCTTTTTCTGCTTTATACTAATATACTAATTAATGGACGAGGCGCAGGCAAACAGTACACAGAGCAGTTTTGTCGAGTTCAGCTGTTTCGAGTTTTTTTATGTGCTCAACTTTACTCAGCGCCGCAAGAGCCGACAAACAGATGACGTCAGACGTGTCGTTTCTTACAGCGCCGAACACACATATATAAAGGGATAGTTCACTCCAAATGAAAATTCTGTCATCATTTACTCACTCTCATGTTGTTACAAACCTGTATAAATTTCTTTGTTCTGATTAACATGAAGGAAGATATTTTGAGAAACAAAAACAGCTTTACAACCAGAAGCTTTAGTTTACCTGAAACTAAGGAAAGTACTAGAGGCTTCCTGAAATTAATTAAAGGACTAGAGATGTATTTCATTATTATTGCCCTTTCATCAAGGCATCAAATGTGCAACAATCACAACACAAAAGAAATGAAATGTGTGTGTGTGTGTTTCCTTCTGTTGTTCTGTCACTGGAGACACACACAGTTTATGAGAATTTATGGGCTGCCTCGTTCTAGTTCTGCCTGGTAAAAAAGTATAAAGGTTTGGACATTTGTGTTACTGTGCATATTTATTTTTTATTTATTATTATTTTATTTATTAAGTACTTGAATTTACCTGAATTATTCTAATTTAAGCTATTTTTGTACCCACCTCTGGTTCCTCTCAAGGTTTCTTCCTCAGATCATCTCAGGGAGTTTTTTTCTCACCACCGTCACCACAGACTTGATCATTAGGCATAGATGTTATAGATAAATAGTAACTTTAATGTCAGTATGTCAGTATGAGTTATTACTACTAGTATGAGTTATTATGAGATACTACTTAACTGTAACGTTAACTTTTACAAGCATGGAAAAGTAAAAAAAATAAAGAATGCAGTAGTTAATTTCAGGGAGTCGCAAACTTGATGCATTTATTGCACAATATATGCATCCAAATTACTTATATTTACTTTAAGTCTATCTGTTTACTTTTGCAAATATCAGATGAATTTATCTTTACTGTTGCAAACATCAGTAGATGAAATCTGAATATCTGTTGTCTCATATGAACTATATTAACTTAAACATTTGCTGTTACAAAATTATTTCAACATTGATGCTTCATTAACCAATTTAATTAATAAAAATAAAAACACTTTTCTCAATGAGAGCAATTATCACTATACATTTATAACATCATCATGATCAGTCAGCTTATAAAGCATTAGAAAGAGTGGAGCTAGGAGTGTTTGTTTAGTGGGCAGCTGTTGTTCTGTGAGTTTGATTCATTTTGAAATTTGATTTTATTTTTTTGCATAATGCTCACACAAATCAGATTTGCCCTGGATTGTAATCATGTGCAGTTCAGAGTGATCTGTGAACAGTAAGAGAGAACATTACCTGTCAGCTTTGAGGATGAAGGTATGGGTGTTAGCTGTTAGACTGGGAATGCTAGTTCTTCTGTGGCTTCAGTGTCAAATATTTCTTAACATGTTTATGGCCCTTCTAATAAAGCTTTATTTATTTTTAGAAAGCAAAAGATTGTAAAAAAAAAAAAAAACTGCTCTCACCAAGGGCCATATTCAGAGTAAAGTTAAGTGTGCAGTAAGGATTTAATACTGAAAATAGACAATACTGAGACCTCACACACTTTTTCTATTCAAGAGCCATGTGAGTAAAAACGTTTCCAAAATATGTCCCGAAATCAAGGTTTTGCCTGTAGATTTGTCACCAAACCACATTATTACTTAATACAATTATTCCTTAATTGTTTATAATATTACTTTACAGTATTTTTTTCACATGAAGGATTTCATTTCATTTCAATATGAAATCTTTTTGATGTACGAAAATAGTATAATCTAAGGGTGATATTAGATATGAGGGTTAAAATGCATCTGCATTAATAAAAAAAATCTATTTTGCTGACTAATACATTGTTTTTCCCAGTGGTGTTAAACAATTTACATAAATAAGATTATATGACTTGTGATTATGAAATTCTCAAATTCTCAGAAGCTGTTACTTAGTTTTCAGTCTCTACAGGTTCTATGTAGATGTTTTTCATTATAAGAAAATTAAAAGCAAAGCAAGCCCATGATTGATAAAAGAACAATTTAAAAAAACTGTTTTCTAAGAGTATAGGTATAGACATGAGCATTTGATACCTGTGGTAAGTTAAATTCAGATTTATCTATATACCACTTTTAACAGTGGACATTTTCACAAAGCAACTTGACAGATTTAAATTGATCATATATGATAGATAGAATTTTATCCCTAATGAGCAAGCCAGAGGTGACCAGTGGCAAGGAAGAACTCCCTGAGATGACATGAGAAAGAACCCTTTAGAGAAACCTCTCAGTGTGCTTTCACATGTATTTGTAGCCATGAGAAACCAAACCCGTAAACTGTGGGATGCAGTGTGTATCAGTGAGTCTGCTCCGCCCTACACATATATTTAACCTCCATCTCTCAAACCTGTCTCATGTTCTTCACACACTTGTGGCATTGCACAGGTAAGAACATCTCTGCACACACATACACACACACACACACAAACACACACACACACACACACCAGCTCCATGTTTCACAACTAACACATCACTCCCTATTTAATATTAGTGTTGGAGAAAATACCTTTTGGCAGGTGTTGATTTCATAGCTGTTTGTGCTGCAAGTTTGCTTTATTTCTTGATTTTATTCAAATTCCAAAGGCAGGAAGTGAAGTACTGAAGTTATATATTCTATTTTGAATAGCTGTTTTTAAACAATTTAGTAATATTTTACTTTATAGTTTCTTTAACTAAATATTTGGTTAAAGGCAAGTTGATGTGTTATGTAAGACAATGAAGTAAACAGGTTTTACCACATGGCACTGTCAAAATCTTTATCTTTCTTTGATCATTGCAATTATCTGTTATTGAAATTGACAGAGCGCTATATATATCAGATAATATCTATATCTATCTGCATGACATTGGCAAAAAAAAGGCTATTGGCCTGGGAGATTTCAAGGTCTAGATCCCAGCCTTTGTTGGATGCTGGATGACCAAGGAGACTTGGTGTTGGTCTTTCTCTTTTAAGATCATTGAGCTGATGGGTGTCTATGGATGTCAGCTTAGCACAACATACCAGTTCAGTGAGTATGGCATGGTTCAAACCTTTATGTAGGCAGCCTTCATTCCACTGAATTATTTTTAACTCTATGAATCAGTTTATGAAGAATTATGCCTTTAACCAGGTTCCATACTGATGAAGCCCAGGTGAGTGCTGTGTCAGTAACTACAGTCAACGAACTGTGCCAACTTTCATTGGTCTGAGACTCAGACTTGTTTGGCAAAGTACAGAGCGCACAGTACAAGAATCTCTTGCATTCATAAGAGTATTTATCCATGACATGCAATTTCATTTTGTATTTTTACAACATGGCTGAGACTGGTGTGAGGTGGTAAGTTGTCCAGCTTGGTGTTGAGCATGGTGATTAGCTGTTTCTTTACTAAGGCTTGGTATATCTGGCAAAAATCTTTACATTTTGTGAAGGTATAATGAGGGATCTTATACAGTATGTACAAAAAAGTGACTTTAAGAGTTTAAAGAGTTAAAGAGTTTTGAGTTTAAGAGTGTCCAAGCAATAATTGTCTGACTCTGAATGTGACTCATTGCATGAGTGAATGAGAGTGTGTGTGTGCCCTGCGATGGGTTGGCACGCTGTCCAGGGTGTATCCTGCCTTGATGCCCAATGACGCCTGAGATAGGCACAGGCTCCCCGTGACCCGAGGTAGTTCGGATAAGCGGTAGAAGATGAATGAATGAATGAATGAATGAATGTGACTCTGATGGTGAATGTGGTGCGTGACACATGTAGTCCAAGTTGCCTGTGTTTGTAAGTGGAGGAGCATTGTGGGAAGTGGAGTTCAATTTAGATTCTGGTTTAGAAATGACAATAAAGCAGAATCAACCTGAATAAATGTAGAATAATTATAAATAAAAATGATTATTGTGAATGGATATAAAAGTAAATAAATTGCATTTAAATTGTGTTTTCCTACAAACATGCTATAATAACTGCATCATCATTAGAGTAAATGGTTACTGTGTGTAACTTTTAAAGAATTCCAAGCTATGATGTATGAATTTTTTTCTGTAATTCACACAGGAAGAAATCGTTCTAAATTAATCCTAATAAATGTTCATTACAGAACATTAAACTTTAAATTTTATTTTATTCTGTGATGTCAGCATGGGGAAGTAACTTTTAATGGCACCTCCAATAATATGACCATAAATACAATATTCATGTTAAACACAAGAGTCTATAATGTAATAAACAGCAGCCGGCCACTGGAAAATTCAGTGTATAAATCTACATGGCTTCAATTGATCCCTGGATTTCACATTTTGTATTTGTTCTCCACTTTTGGTTAGAATTGAAGAATAATGTGCTGATAAACTATCTGAAACAACAATGAGGCGAAACATCAGCTGCCGAGCACTTATTCTCAGTGTTCTCTTCATAGGTATGACATGTCACTGTATTTTATTAAATAATGACACATACAAAATACTACCACTACTAATACTACTATTAATAATAATAATAATAATAATAATAATAATAATACTTGTTATTGGAATAATTTGTGGCACAAACATACATACACATAAACGTAATAATGTATTCCAAAATACTTTACAAAATTTTATACAGGATGCTACACAGCTGAAAACGCTACAGAGGTAAGAAAATTTTATATAATATCAAACTCAACAAAATCATTAATTGGTTTATCTAATGAATAATGAATCAGCTAATATTATACACAAACAATTTAATAAAATGATGTTTCATTTATCTTTTTTTTAATGTAACCTATATGTATATGATTAACTCTGAGCCAAAATTAAACTTGTCAAGGAAATAAAAGGATGGATCTGTGCTTTGTTGGAATGTGGGCAAACTACACCAAGTTACGTATGTAACACAGTTCCCTGAGAAGAAAACAAGACACTGAGTCAAGGCTGCATATGGAAACTCTTCTATGAGGAAGTAGATATGTGTGCACACACAACAACTTAATGGCTTGGATAGGACACGTGACGAAGGGAATACACACCAGCAAGTCCATATAAGGGCATCTACATCACATTACTCCAGCTTCTATTTGTCTGAAGGAAGCTAGTGTGGATAGACCTGGGACCCTTGAGTAGAGAGGTCCTGACAGCACCAGAGGTGGAAAAGCCTCCACTCCAGATCATACAGCTTCCTAGTAGAGGGAGCTCTAGCATTCAATAGTCTCCACCACTTAGATGAGAGGCCTGGCTCTAGGAAATTGAGCTCATCAAGGGCCATACCCAAAGCTTCCACATTGTAGGGTGGGGGTGTAGGTGATCTACCGGGAAAAAGGTGTACAGGCGGCATCTCAGCCTAGCCCATGTTAGCCCCTAGGGTTATACTATGTGCCATAAGAGATAAGGGCCTTCCCATAGACCGTGGGGTGACCCTAGTTCAAAAGCGAGGCGTCCGTTGAAAGAGCCCTGTGATGATGAAACACCCCTAGAGTTGGACCCAAGGTTAGGAAAAGGTGTCTTAGGCATAAGTCTGTGGCATATAACCCTTATGAACCTGAGAGGATTCCTTCGGGGATGAAAACCTGCACTCCCAAGCCAGAGCCTGAATGGCCTCATGTGAAACAGACTCAAAGGAATATTGCTCTGCTGCCATGATGATGAGCACTCTCTGCATCTCAGTGACAGAGAGTCTTTGGCCTAGCCAAATATTCAATTCAATTCTCTTTTTTGTATAGTGCTTTTAACAATTCAACTTGTCTCAAAGCAGCTTTACAGAAATATAGAAACAGAAAAAAAGTAAATAAAAAAATGTAAAATTTATTTGATGTAATTTAAAATTATGTTACTGTATATCTCTAATATCTATCCCTAATGAGCAAGCCGGAGGCAACGGTGGTAAGAAATAGCTTTCACTGCTGGCAAGATGGCAAGCGACCTGAGGAGAGCCAGAGGTGCCTAAATCTTGGTGGAATCCAACTACTCCCCAGAAAGATGGTTCACTGAGAAGAAAAACGCACACAGTTCTCTGGGTTCAACCTGAGGCCTAGAGACCTCATATGGGCAAGCACAGCATCTCAATGACTGGCCAACATAGCCGTCGACTGAGACAGAATGAGCCAGTCATCCAGTTAATTCAGTACACAGATGCCCTGGATATGTGCCAGGGCATCGTCTCTGCACTTCATAAATGTGCGTGGTGATAGGGCTAGACCAAACAGTAAAACAGAATACTGGTGTGCCTCGTGCCCGAAAGCAAATCTGAGGAACTTCCTGTGCTCTAGCAGAATGCTTATGTAAAAATAAG
>NC_083482.1:18086497-18096000 GCF_030014155.1 Tachysurus vachellii | reverse complement strand
TATTTTATTTTTTTTTTTTTTTTTTTTTTTTTTTTTTTTTTTTTTTTTGTGGAGTTAGGGTTAGGGTCATGGTTAGGGTTAGGGCTAGGGATAGGGTTAGGGTTAGGGTTAGGGTTAGGGTTAGGGGTTAGGGTTAGGGTTAGGGTTAGGTTAGGGTTAGGGTTAGGGTTAGGGTTAGGGTTAGGTTTTAGAAAGACTGTTTCTTAAAAAAATTATCCAATTGGATTTTTGGTGCACGGGCACAACCAAGAATCTCCTTCCCCCCTATTTGTTTTAATCAGATATTTTATTTATTTATTAATGTGTTTATTGATTGATTGATTTATTTATTTATTTTACAGGTCTCCAAGATCCCCTATTATTTGGATCGAGTGGAATCGGTATTTTACTCCATTAAAAGGTAAGTATTGAAAAAAGACCGGATTACAGGTAAGTATACATTTGAATTATTTTGGATGAGAGAGGGGAGAGAGGAAAGGTTAGAGAGGAAGAAGAAGCAAAATAGAAGAAAAGGAGGGGTAAAGGAAAGGAAAGGGGAAAAGGAAAGCGCTAAGAAGGTGAAGGTTAAGTTTAGGGAACGGAAAGAGGTGTAGGGGTCAAAAGAACAGTTGGAAAGATAGGGTTGGGTATTGGGTTAAGGTTAGGGCAAAGGTTTGGGTGAGAGGATAGGGTAAGGGCTAGGGTTAGGGTTAGGGTTAGGGTTAGGGTTAGGGTTAGGGTTAGGGTTAGGTTAGGGGAAAAGACCGTGGTTCCGGGAGTGACCTAGGGTTAGGGTTAGGGTTAGGGTTAGGGTTAGGGTTAGGGTTAGGGTTAGGGTTAGGGTTAGGGTTAGGAGTCTACTGAGAGAAGTTGGCATTTTAGATAGCTTATATCAAATTTTATTAACGGCGGACCCATCGTAGTCTTCGCAGCCTTCGCCTACCATTCATTTATATGCGATGTCGGTTTCTTGATGGGACAGCTTTTGAGTTGGGTCATCCCATTTCTTGAACCCCATTTCTTGATGAAATTCGAGGTATTTTTCTGTCAGTTGGTGGCGCTATGCATTATACAGTTATTATTTATTTTTTCATTTCTTTTACTGCTTTTAATTAGATGACCTTCTGCAAATGAAGACTAATAATGACCTCACTTGTACAACAGAGCAGTATTATCACTTTATCAATAGGTCTAGGCCATGGGCCCCAGAGGCCCCTGGGGGCCAAAAACTTTTTAGTCCATCTGAGTAGTGTACGAACGTCAACAAGTGACCAAGATGGCCCCCATGACACAAAAGTGGCCCCCGGGGGCCCCAAAATGAAATACTTTGAAATGACGAAATAATTATATCTCTGTTGTCTGTGCCCTTGGCCATGGGCCCCAAAGGCCCCTAGGGGCCACGGGGGGCCAAAAACCTGACAATGTGAAATTTTGTCCGTCTGAGTAGTGTATGAATGTCTGCCAGGGACCACGATGGCCCCCATGACACAAATATGTCCCCCGGGGGCCCCAAACATAAAAGTGTTATCGTAACGACAATATATTAATGTTTCTGTTATCTGAGCCAGATGCTGAATAGAACTACATCGGTTTGGGGCCAAACCGGACTATTGACACTAAAGGGTCTAAATGCACATGTTGGGTGAATTGACCTTTATGTATTGAGAAAGTGGTCTCCAGCAAGAGGTGGCCCCCAGGGGCCCTTAAATAAAAATAGGATTTTAGGCCTATGGTTTGAACTAATTTATCCACAGCTATAAGCCATGGGCCCCAAAGGCCCCTAGGGGCCACGGCGGGCCAAAAACCTGACAATGTGAAATTTTGTCTATCTGAGTAGTGTATGAATGTCTGCCAGGGACCACGATGGCCCCATGACACAAATGTGTCCCCCGGGGGCCCCAAACATAAAAGTGTTATCGTAACGACAATATATTAATGTTTCTGTTATCTGTGCCAGATGCTGAATAGAACTACATCGGTTCGGGGCCAAACCGGACTATTGACACTAAAGGGTTTAAATGCACATGTTGGGTGAATTAACCTTTATGTATTGAGAAAGTGGTCTCCAGCAAGAGGTGGCCCCCAGGGGCCCTTAAA
Source organism: Tachysurus vachellii (assembly GCF_030014155.1). NCBI lineage: Eukaryota > Metazoa > Chordata > Actinopteri > Siluriformes > Bagridae > Tachysurus > Tachysurus vachellii. Next base: position 18,093,924 of record NC_083482.1, on the reverse strand, counting down.
TAAAAATAGGATTTTAGGCCTATGGTTTGAACTAATTTATCCACAGCTATAAGCCATGGGCCCCAAAGGCCCCTAGGGGCCACGGCGGGCCAAAAACCTGACAATGTGAAATTTTGTCTATCTGAGTAGTGTATGAATGTCTGCCAGGGACCACGATGGCCCCCATGACACAAATATGTCCCCCGGGGGCCCCAAACATAAAAATGTTATCGTAACGACAATATATTAATGTTTCTGTTATCTGTGCCAGATGCTGAATAGAACGACATCGGTTTGGGGCCAAACCGTACTATTGACACTAAAGGGTCTAAATGCACATGTTGGGTGAATTAACCTTTCTGTATTGAGAAAGTGGTCTCCAGCAAGAGGTGGCCCCCAGGGGCCTTTAAATAAAAAAAGGATTTTAGGCTTAAGGTTTGAACTAATTTATCCACAGCTATAGGCCATGGGCCCCAAAGGCCCCCATAGGCCAAAAACCTGACAATGTGAAATTTTGTCCATCGGGTGGCAGGGTTTCAGGATTGAGGCTCGTGTAGCAAGAAGTTGGACCTCTGGAGCCTTACACATTGAGAAGTTGGTCTGAAAATCGGGCACATTCACAGCAGATGACCTTACGCAGGTGAACACTACGATTGACCTCACTTGCACAACAGAGCAGTATTATCACTCTATTATCACGTCTTGGCCATGGGCCTCAGAGGCCCTTGGGGGCCAAAAACCTGACAATGTGAAATTTTGTCTATCGGAGTAGTGTACGAATGTAGTAGTGTACGAATGTCTGCCAGGGACCACGATAGCCCCCATGGCACAAACATGGCCCCCTGGGGCCACAAATTTAAATGCTTTGAAATGACATCGTACTTAAATCTCTGTTGTCTGTGCCCTTGGCCATGGGCCCCGAAGGCCCCCAGAGGCCATGGGGGCCAAAATCCTGACAATGTGAAATTTTGTCCATCGGAGTAGTGTACGAAAGTCTGCCAGGGACCACGATAGCCCCCATGGCACAAATGTAGCCCCCGGGGGCCCCAAAAATAAAACAAAAGTAAATAAACGATTAAATAAAAGTTTTGGAACAACAATATAATAAAATCTCTGTCGTCAGTGCCCTAGGACATAGGCCCCTAATGCCCCCGGCCAGACATCGAATTGAACCGCCTGAGTTTGCAGCGAGTTCGCGGTATCGACAGTAACCGGAATAAATATACAATGCGATCGAAGCGATATGAACCTTTGCAAACGGACCCCAGGGGAGCAAACATCAAAGGCCTTGTAAGGCCTTGTAACCAAAAAGGCCTCGGGTGTCTGGGCCAGATGTGGAATTGAACCGCCTGAGTTTGCAGCGAGTCCGGAGTATCGACAGCGACGGGAATAAATATACAACGCGATCGAAGCGATAAAGCAGCACAGAAGATGGGCAAACAGGCCTTGCTCAGGCGGCAGGGTTTCAGGATTAAGGCTCGTGTAGCAAGAAGTTGGACCTCTGGAGCCTTACGCACTGAGAAGTTGGTCTGAAAATCGGGCACATTCACAGCAGATGACCTTACGCAGATGAACACTACGATTGACCTCACTTGCACAACAGAGCAGTATTATCACTCTATTATCACGTCTTGGCCATGGGCCTCAGAGGCCCCTGGGGGCCAAAAACCTGACAATGTGAAATTTTGTCCATCTGAGTAGTGTACGAAAGTCTGCAAGTGACCAAGATGGCCCCCATGACACAAACGTGGCCCCCGGGGGCCCCAAAATGAAATGCTTTGAAATGACATCGTACTTATATCTCTGTTGTCTGTGCCCTTGGCCATGGGCCCCGAAGGCCCCCAGAGGCCACGGGGGGCCAAAATCCTGACAATGTGAAATTTTGTCCATCGGAGTAGTGTACGAATGTCTGGCAGGGACCAGGATGGACCCCATGGGACAAATGTATCCCCCGGGGCCCCCACAAATAAAACAAAAGTAAATAAACGATTAAATAAAAGTTTTGTAACAACAATATAATAAAATCTCTGTCGTCAGTGCCCTAGGACATAGGCCCCTAATGCCCCCGGCCAGACGTCGAATTGAACCGCCTGAGTTTGCAGCGAGTCGGAGTATCGACAGCGACGGGAATAAATATACAACGCGATCGAAGCGATAAAGCAGCACAGAAGATGGGCAAACAGGCCTTGCTCAGGCGGCAGGGTTTCAGGATTAAGGCTCGTGTAGCAAGAAGTTGGACCTCTGGAGCCTTACACACTGAGAAGTGGGTCTGAAAATCGGGCACATTCACAGCAGATGACCTTACGCAGATGAACACTACGATTGACCTCACTTGCACAACAGAGCAGTATTATCACTCTATTATTACGTCTTGGCCATGGGCCTCAGAGGCCCTTGGGGGCCAAAAACCTGACAATGTGAAATTTTGTCCATCGGAGTAGTGTATGAAAGTCTGCCAGGGACCACGATAGCCCCCATGGCACAAATGTAGCCCCCGGGGGCCCCAAAAATAAAACAAAAGTAAATAAACCATTAAATAAAAGTTTTGTAACAAAAAAATAATAAAATCTCTGTCGTCAGTGCCCTAGGACATAGGCCCCTAATGCCCCCGGCCAGACGTCGAATTGAACCGCCTGAGTTTGCGGCGAGTTCGCGGTATCGACAGTAACGGGAATAAATATACAATGCGATCGAAGCGATATGAATCTTTGCAAACGGACCCCAGGGGAGCAAACATCAAAGGCCTTGTAAGGCCTTGTAACCAAAAAGGCCTCGGGTGTCTGGGCCAGATGTGGAATTGAACCGCCTGAGTTTGCAGCGAGTCCGGAGTATCGACAGCGACGGGAATAAATATACAACGCGATCGAAGCGATAAAGCAGCACAGAAGATGGGCAAACAGGCCTTGCTCAGGCGGCAGGGTTTCAGGATTAAGGCTCGTGTAGCAAGAAGTTGGACCTCTGGAGCCTTACACACTGAGAAGTGGGTCTGAAAATCGGGCACATTCACAGCAGATGACCTTACGCAGATGAACACTACGATTGACCTCACTTGCACAACAGAGCAGTATTATCACTCTATTATTACGTCTTGGCCATGGGCCTCAGAGGCCCTTGGGGGCCAAAAACCTGACAATGTGAAATTTTGTCCATCGGAGTAGTGTATGAAAGTCTGCCAGGGACCACGATAGCCCCCATGGCACAAATGTAGCCCCCGGGGGCCCCAAAAATAAAACAAAAGTAAATAAACCATTAAATAAAAGTTTTGTAACAAAAAAATAATAAAATCTCTGTCGTCAGTGCCCTAGGACATAGGCCCCTAATGCCCCCGGCCAGACGTCCCTGACAATGTGAAATTTTGTCCATCGGAGTAGTGTACGAATATCTGTCAGGGACTACGATGGCCCCCATGGCACAAATGTAGCCCCCGGTGGCCCCAAAAATTAAACAAAAATAAATAAAAGATTAAATAAAAGTTTTGTAACAACAATATAATAAAATCTCTGTCGTCAGTGCCCTAGGACATAGGCCCCTAATGCCCCCGGCCAGACGTCGAATTGAACCGCCTGAGTTTGCAGCGAGTTCGCGGTATCGACAGTGACGGGAATAAATATACAATGCGATCGAATCGATATGAACCTTTGCAAACGGACCCCAGGGGAGCAAACATCAAAGGCCTTGTAAGGCCTTGTAACCAAAAAGGCCTCGGGTGTCTGGGCCAGATGTGGAATTGAACCGCCTGAGTTTGCAGCGAGTCCGGAGTATCGACAGCGACGGGAATAAATATACAACGCGATCGAAGCGATAAAGCAGCACAGAAGATGGGCAAACAGGCCTTGCTCAGGCTGCAGGGTTTCAGGATTAAGGCTCGTGTAGCAAGAAGTTGGACCTCTGGAGCCTTACACACTGAGAAGTTGGTCTGAAAATCGGGCACATTCACAGCAGATGACCTTACGCAGATGAACACTACGATTGACCTCACTATTATCACTCTATTATCACGCCTTGGCCATGGGCCTCAGAGGCCCCTGGGGGCCAAAAACCTGACAATGTGAAATTTTGTCCATCTGAGTAGTGTTCGCAAGTCTGCAAGTGACCAAGATGGCCTCCATGACACAAACGTGGCCCCCGAGGGCCCCAAAATGAAATGCTTTGAAATTACATCGTACTTATATCTCTGTGGTCTGTGCCCTTGGCCATGGGCCCCGAAGGTCCCCAGAGGCCACGGGGGGGCCAAAAACCTGACAATGTGAAATTTTGTCCATCGGGTGGCAGGGTTTCAGGATTGAGGCTCGTGTAGCAAGAAGTTGGACCTCTGGAGCCTTACACATTGAGAAGTTGGTCTGAAAATAGTGCACATTCACAGCAGATGACCTTACGCAGATGAACACTACGATTGACCTCACTTGCACAACAGAGCAGTATTATCACTCTATTATTACGTCTTGGCCATGGGCCAAAAACCTGACAATGTGAAATTTTGTCCATCTGAGTAGTGTATGAATGTCTGCCAGGGACCAAGATGGCCCCCATGGCACAAACGTGGCCCCTGGGGGCCCCAAAATGAAATGCTTTGAAATGACATCGTACTTATATCTCTGTTGTCTGTGCCCTTGGCCATGGGCCCCGAAGGCCCCCAGAGGCCCTTGGGGGCCAAAAACCTGACAATGTGAAATTCTGCCAATCGGAGTAGTGTACGAATGTCTGCCAGGGACCACGATGGCCCCCATGGCACAAATGTAGCCCCAGGGGGCCCCAAAAATAAAACAAAAGTAAATAAACGATTAAATAAAAGTTTTGTAACAACAATATAATAAAATCTCTGTCGTCAGTGCCCTAGGATATAGGCCCCTAATGCCCCCGGCCAGACGTCGAATTGAACCGCCTGAGTTTGCAGCATCGACAGTAACGGGAATAAATATACAATGCGATCGAAGCGATATGAACCTTTGCAAACGGACCCCAGGGGAGCAAACATCAAAGGCCTTGTAAGGCCTTGTAACCAAAAAGGCCTCGGGTGTCTGGGCCAGATGTGGAATTGAACCGCCTGAGTTTGCAGCGAGTCCGGAGTATCGACAGCGACGGGAATAAATATACAACGCGATCGAAGCGATAAAGCAGCACAGAAGATGGGCAAACAGGCCTTGCTCAGGCGGCAGGGTTTCAGGATTAAGGCTCGTGTAGCAAGAAGTTGGACCTCTGGAGCCTTACACACTGAGAAGTTGGTCTGAAAATCGGGCACATTCACAGCAGATGACCTTACGCAGATGAACACTACGATTGACCTCACTTGCACAACAGAGCAGTATTATCACTCTATTATCACGTCTTGGCCATGGGCCTCAGAGGCCCCTGGGGGCCAAAAACCTGACAATGTGAAATTTTGTCCATCTGAGTAGTGTTCGCAAGTCTGCAAGTGACCAAGATGGCCTCCATGACAAAAACGTGGCCCCCGAGGGCCCCAAAATGAAATGCTTTGAAATTACATCGTACTTATGTCTCTGTTGTCTGTGCCCTTGGCCATGGGCCCCGAAGGCCCCCAGAGGCCACGGGGGGGCCAAAAACCTGACAATGTGAAATTTTGTCCATCGGAGTAGTGTACGAATATCTGTCAGGGACTACGATGGCCCCCATGGCACAAATGTAGCCCCCGGTGGCCCCAAAAATTAAACAAAAATAAATAAAAGATTAAATAAAAGTTTTGTAACAACAATATAATAAAATCTCTGTCGTCAGTGCCCTAGGACATAGGCCCCTAATGCCCCCGGCCAGACGTCGAATTGAACCGCCTGAGTTTGCAGCGAGTTCGCGGTATCGACAGTGACGGGAATAAATATACAATGCGATCGAATCGATATGAACCTTTGCAAACGGACCCCAGGGGAGCAAACATCAAAGGCCTTGTAAGGCCTTGTAACCAAAAAGGCCTCGGGTGTCTGGGCCAGATGTGGAATTGAACCGCCTGAGTTTGCAGCGAGTCCGGAGTATCGACAGCGACGGGAATAAATATACAACGCGATCGAAGCGATAAAGCAGCACAGAAGATGGGCAAACAGGCCTTGCTCAGGCTGCAGGGTTTCAGGATTAAGGCTCGTGTAGCAAGAAGTTGGACCTCTGGAGCCTTACACACTGAGAAGTTGGTCTGAAAATCGGGCACATTCACAGCAGATGACCTTACGCAGATGAACACTACGATTGACCTCACTTGCACAACAGAGCAATATTATCACTCTATTATCACGTCTTGGCCATGGGCCTCAGAGGCCCCTGGGGGCCAAAAACCTGACAATGTGAAATTTTGTCCATCTGAGTAGTGTTCGCAAGTCTGCAAGTGACCAAGATGGCCTCCATGAAACAAACGTGGCCCCCGAAGGCCCCAAAATGAAATGCTTTGAAATTACATCATACTTATATCTCTGTTGTCTGTGCCCTTGGCCATGGGCCCCGAAGGCCCCCAGAGGCCACGGGCGGGCCAAAAACCTGACTGTGAAATTTTGTCCATCGAGTGGCAGGGTTTCAGGATTGAGGCTCGTGTAGCAAGAAGTTGGACCTCTGGAGCCTTACACAATGAGAAGTTGGTCTGAAAATAGTGCACATTCACAGCAGATGACCTTACGCAGATGAACACTACGATTGACCTCACTTGCACAACAGAGCAGTATTATTACTCTATTATCACGTCTTGGCCATGGGCCTCAGAGGCCCTTGGGGGCCAAAAACCTGACAATGTGAAATTTTGTCCATCTGAGTAGTGTATGAATGTCTGCCAGGGACCAAGATGGCCCCCATGGCACAAACGTGGCCCCCGGGGGCCCCAAAATGAAATGCTTTGAAATGACATCGTACTTATATCTCTGTTGTCTGTGCCCTTGGCCATGGGCCCCGAAGGCCCCCAGAGGCCCTTGGGGGCCACAAACCTGACAATGTGAAATTTTGTCAATCGGAGTAGTGTACGAATGTCTGCCAGGGACCACGATGGCCCCCATGGCACAAATGTAGCCCTAGGGGGCCCCAAAAATAAAACAAAAGTAAATGAACGATTAAATAAAAGTTTTGTAAAAACAATATAATAAAATCTCTGTCGTCAGTGCCCTAGGACATAGGCCCCTAATGCCCCTGGCCAGATGTCGAATTGAATCGCCTGAGTTTGCAGCATCGACAGTGACGGGAATAAATATACAATGCGATCGAAGCGATATGAACCTTTGCAAACGGACCCCAGGGGAGCAAACATCAAAGGCCTTGTAAGGCCTTGTAACCAAAAAGGCCTCGGTGTCTGGGCCAGATGTGGAATTGAACCGCCTGAGTTTGCAGCGAGTCCGGAGTATCGACAGCGACGGGAATAAATATACAACGCGATCGAAGCGATAAAGCAGCACAGAAGATGGGCAAACAGGCCTTGCTCAGGCGGCAGGGTTTCAGGATTAAGGCTCGTGTAGCAAGAAGTTGGA